>NW_008673221.1:0-7227 GCF_000695815.1 Acanthisitta chloris
CGTGGATATCGCTCTGACCCACAGCTCCCGCCCGTGGCCCCTGAGCCCCAGCCTCGACTCCTCCTTTGCCCCTCTGACCCCTCCATCGCCCCAGCAGGGCCTGCGCCGCGGCTCAGCGCTCTGGGGATCCTCTCTGTGCTGGTCCCACCTCTGACTGTCCCTGCAGGGCCTTTCCTGGTGCTCTGCCCGTGCTGTGCCTGACACTGCTGTCCCTCAGTTCCTAGATCAGCCCCTCAGGAGCTCCGAGCCTGCCGACAGAGACGACATCCTCGCCCTCACCCACGTAGGGAACAGCACGTGGTGCTTCTGTCTTGCCTGTTCGGGGGCACCGAAAGCTGAGACTGTGTAACTTGGTGGCTCATCGCGGTATAAAACAACTCCTGGAGATGTCAGTGCTCCAGAAACGACTGAAGTGGATGGTTACGGTGGCAGTTTGTACATCCGAACTGTTGTGGTTTCAGCTGGGGTTGTTGTCTCCCAGTTTTATTACGATGTTTCTCACCACCTTCCTGTTCCCTGGGTTTATGTTTGGTTGGGATGAGTGTTGGAGCAGAGATGTGCTCGGAGTGGGGAGGGAGGGAACTTCTCAACAGCCTCCAGACAGAACAGTCTCCATGGGCAACAGCTGGTGGGGTTAGGGGCTCAGAAACTGAAGGGAGTTTGACCTTTGGAGGATACAAAATGACCTCCCAAAGGAACTAACTGCCCTGGAGGTGCCAAGGGATTTCCTTTGCCTCCGACCTTGCTACGGCTGAGGGAGGATGAAAGGAAATAACCATTTGGCATGGGAGTTATCCTGGTAAACTCCAGGCTCGGGGAATGGTTCATTCCCCCTCTTATCTGTGCCTAGTCTGTGACTTTTTCAAAGACTCCTGTGAGTGAAAACCTTTTCTGTGGCTGGGCAAGCAGTGCAGTGAGGAGATTCTGCCAGAACCTGGTGCTAGAACAGTCAGCTGAGCATGACCTGTGTCTGTGGTGGACAGGCTCCATTTTCCATGGATCAGTCCGTGTGTTTCCATTCCCTCAGGACCTTCACTCGCCCATTGCTGTGCCTGATGCTCCCTCCTCGCCCAGCCAGGACTTCCCTGCAGACTGGAGCCTCAAAACACGGATCCTCTTCGTGTCTCCCCACCCGTTCAGCTGGGCAGAACACCTGAAGGCTCAGGAGGAGGCTCAGGGCTTTGTTCAGCACTGCAGAGCCACGGAGACCACCCTGCCCCGGAGCCTGCAGGTGGGAGCGGTGAGGGGGCACTGCAGCTCCACCCGGGGCCTGGGCACCATCCTCACCGAGTGCCCTGCACCCTCAGGAGCCCAGGCTGTCCACGGAGCTGCGCTGTGCCTTCCAGCAGAGCCTGGTCTACTGGCTCCACCCCTCGGTGCCCTGGCTGCAGCTCTTCCCCAGGATTGGGGCCGACAGGAAAATAGCTGGAAAGGCTTGTCCCTGGGCACAGGACGAGGCCCTGCAGCAGGTGCTCATGAGTGACTGGTGAGTGCAGCCAAACCCTGGGGAGTGCTGTGGGAGTGAGGCAATGGGGTGTTAATTAGTCATGGGATCACAGGAGGTTTGGCTTATAAGGAACTTAAAGCACATCTCATCCCACCCCTGCCCTGGGCAGGGACACCTCCCACCAGCCCAGGCTGCTCCAAGCCCCATCCAGCCTGGCCTGGAACACTCCCAGGGATGGAGCAGCCACAGCTGCTCTGGGCAACCTGTGCCAGTGCCTCAGCACCTCACAGGGAGCAATTCCTGAGCAATATCCACCTGTTCCTGCCCTCTGGCAGTGGGAAGCCATTCCCTGTGTCCTGTCCCTCCAGGCCCCAATCCCAAGTCCCTCTCCAACCCAAAGCACATGACCACAGCAGAGCATTCCCTGGTGTAACTGAGCTGTTGTATTCCCAGGTCCATGAGCTTCACCTCTCTGTACAACCTGCTGAGGGCCAGGCTGTGCCCATACTTCTACGTGTGCTCGTACCAGTTCACAGTGCTGTTCCGAGCGGCAGGGCTGGCGGGCAGTGCCACACTCTGCGCCCTGCTGGCACCCACCACCAGGGGCCTCAGGGAGGCCATGAGGAGCGAAGGTGGGTCTGGCACTCCTGGAGTTCTAGGGCTTGGGATGGAGCTCAGAGATGATCCAGCCCCAACCCCTGCCCTGGGCAGGGACACCTCCCACCAGAGCAGGTTGATCAAGGCTCAGCCAACCTCTCCTTGAACACTGCCAGGGTTGGGGCAGCTACAGCCTCCCTGGGCAACCTGGGCCAGTGTCTCACCACCCGCACAGGGAAAACTTCTCCCTAATACCTAGCCTAAATTTCCGCTCCTTCAGTTTGGAACCAGTCACGTGTGAGGGAGCACATTCCACCTGGGACTGGAGCCCCTGGGAAGATGGAGGAGCTGTGACACTGCTCTCTTCCCTTCTCTGCACCAGGCATAGAGTTCTCCTTACCTGTGGTGGAGGAAAGAGCCAGGAGACAGAGGAGCTCCGGGGAGAACGTGGAAGCAGAAGTGTCTGGTGGCCCCAGGGCAGGCAGCAGTGGGGAGGATGCAGAGTATGTGACAGTCCTGGGCAGTGCTGGCATTCCAGGGCAGCTCCAGGTGCACTCCATTTGGGAAGCCTTCCTCAGAAGTATTGCCCTCCTAACACTAGTGCTGTGTTTGCCAGGGAATCAGCTCCCAATGATGATGATGATGAGAGTTTCTCTTGGCTCGAGGAGATGGGAGTCCAAGACAAGGTGAAGACCCCAGATGCTATCTCCATCCAACTGTATCCTTTGCATTTCCAACCAGGAAACCTGCAGCTCTGACATTGCTGAGGTGCAGGTTTCAGCTCTATAAGAGCCTTTGAGAGCTGATTCCCAAATGTGAGTCCTCACATTCCTGGATGTTCACAGACTGTGTGTGTCTCTGGGCTCCTTTACAACTACTCCTAGGAATCTGAAGCCAGGATAAGGATGCTGTTGAATGTTCCAGGAGCAGTTATGGGTGAAGCTTGGTGGGTCAGGTTTTTTGGGGTGGTTTAAGTGAGTTGATTGGTCAGAGGGGTTTGGGGTTCACTGCTCCAGCTCTCCCTTTGCACGTGGGGGTGTATGGTTTTCCTGCGACTCTCATCCCAAGCCGCAAGGAGAAGCAGGAGGTGCAGATGGATCACAGACCTGAGTCCCTGGTGCTGGTGACAGGCACCAACACCTTCACCCTGCTAAAATCATCACCTGCAGGAGCCTGGTGGCAGTGGCAGGGCCCCAGGCAGGGCTGCCCCCAACACTGCTGTCTCCCGTGGCTTTCCGGGGGGGCACGATGCAGACGCTCAAGGTAAGGGGCACAACTGTGGGTCAGGCCTGGCTTGGTGTCACTTCCCTCAGGATTGTAGGAGTTCTGGGAGCTAAAGCTTGAGGCAGCATTTTGTCTGCAGTGCAGCCTATTCCCAAGTCACCTGTGCCCCCACACATCCTGCTGACACACCACATCCCACTGTTCTCATTCCCAGCTAGCAGGAGGCTCAGCAGAGCTCCCAGATAAAATGGAGGTTAAAAGCTTCTCCTGAGGTCTCAGACTATCACCACCTTGCACCAAGGAGCCTCTGGGCCATGGCTCAGCAGCAGTTCCTGCAAGGAATGGGTTGGGCTGGGAGGGACCTTGGATCCAGTGCCACCCCTGCCCTGGGCAGAAATGGATGAAGCCTTGAGCAACCTGTTCTGGTGGGAGCTGTCCCTGCCCAGGGCAGGGGATTGGGGCTGGATGATCTGTAAGGTCCATTACAACCACTTAACAATCCATGATACTAAA
The DNA here is from genome assembly GCF_000695815.1 of Acanthisitta chloris. Classification (NCBI taxonomy): domain Eukaryota; kingdom Metazoa; phylum Chordata; class Aves; order Passeriformes; family Acanthisittidae; genus Acanthisitta; species Acanthisitta chloris. The sequence continues at coordinate 3,782 of NW_008673221.1, forward strand.
CCTCCTGGCATAGAGGCCTGACTTGGTTTTGCATTTGCAGGAATGAGCATTTTGAAGAGGAGGCAAAGTCACATGCTCTGTGTCTGTTACACACAGTTCACTCCTCTATGTGTTTTAACCTTTTCCATGATGCAGCATTAATGAGGAAAATATACTTCCTCAATAAGAAGCTGAATGAAGGCCAAAACCTGATACTTCTCCCTTCAGCTTTAGGGACTATCTAATCAATGCTCCATTCTGGGAGCTGTCACAGGCAGTAAGACCATCCCAAGCCTCATGTCCTGAGCAGGAGGTGACAGCACTGAGATGTGCTGATGCTGTCAGTGACTCTGTGGCTCTGCAGTGTCAGATCTGCCGAGCATGAGGCCTGGGTTGGGTGACTCCAGCACTAATCCTGCACTAATCCTGTTTCCTGCCCAGGCTCGCAGTTCCAGTGCCCGCGCCAGGGCCCGCGGGGGCTACGAGGACGTGTTCAGCCTGGAGGTGGTGGGACCTGTGCTGCCCCATACCCTGCACTCCCTAACAGCTCTGCTGGGCTCGGCGCAGCGCGGAGCCTTCCGCGCCCTGCTGTACCCACACGGACCCAGCACCGCCTTCAACACCCCCACAGCTGTGCCCGGGGTGAGGGACACCTGCCCGGGGACGGGATGGAGGGTGATGGACACAGTCCTGCCTTTGGGAATGGGGCTGGAGTGATGGACACAGTCCTGCCCTTGGGAATGGGGTTGGATTGCACAGCAGTTGGGAAAAGTTGCCTCGAAGTTGGGGCACTGAGTGACACAGAACTTTCCCTCCGTGGGAAAGGGATGAACATGGGTTTGTACCTTGTTATCTGGTAGTCCCTGTGGCTTCCCATTCCCTCAGAAATGGAATAATGGAAAAGTAGGAGCTCCCAGGGGGATCCAAGTGGCCTGTGGGAATGACAGGCACTTCACACCCCAACACCTATTCCATGTGTTTCCACAGGAAGCTGTGCCCCAGGATCTCTCTGCGTGTGGGCTGCATCCCAAGACTTTGGATCACCTGAGTCAGTGCCCTACACTGGGAAAATCTTCCATCCGCTACCTGGAAATGAAGGATTATGCCTACACCTGGAAGGTCTAGGGGTATCAGTCCCTGTGTGGAGCAGGATGTGCTGCAGGATGCTCCCAGGTGAGCAGGGACACCGTGAAGTCACAGCACAGACAACAGCTGCTGCACACAGACACTTACAAGGACTGGGAAGGGAAGGCCTTGGGAACTCACTTTTGTATTTTAGAAAGTCTATTTTAAATAAAACTCTTGTTTTTATGGGTTGGGTTTGCTGCTCTTGCACCACATGGGAATTCAGCACTCATTCAGAAGTAGAACCTCCCAGGGCAGGGATTGGAGCTAGGGGAGCTCTAGGGTCTCTTCCAACCCAAACCAGCCTGGGATTCCATGGATAGGTGGAACTCTTGGCAAAACCCCTTCCCAGCTGCTTTCAGCAGCTTGATAGCTGCACCTTGGGCTGTGGCACCTCCTGGTTTGGAGTTGGCTCTGAACTCCACACAGGAAGTTGGAAGTCAGAGGGATGCAGAGGCACCTTGGAGCATGGGACACTGACTCACTCTCTGCTCCTGAGGCAGTTCAGGGCAGCACAACCACGGCTGACTTGTTCTTTACACTTCTCCCTAGTGAATCCAGAAGTAAATTAATCAGTTTTCCTCCTCTGATTAGCATCAGCCACCAAGATCCAGAGCTAATGGAATTGTCGGAACACCACGGCATTTGGAATGTATGTCACTGACACTTCCAGTCACTCCTTCCCAGTCCTGCCCTCTGCTCCAGGGCTTTGCTGCTGGGAATGAGCCTTGGTGAGAGCAATTTGTATCCAGACACACCCTGGGATCTGTGTCCTTCAACACTTGCTCAGAGCTCTGGGATGCAGCTCTGTTCCTGAGGGATGCTCCAAGGAACACAGTCCTTCACCTCTAAGGTATTAAATCTAGAACTTTCCTAGTTATTTTTAAATGGAAACCTCAGTGGGACTGGAGCTCTCTGCTGCTGGGAGAGAGCTCAGGGAACAGAGACACAAAGCAAGGAACAAGGACAGGACTGTACATTCCCAAATTCAGTGCTATCCAGCAGTGAGCCTGGAGCTGCCCTGAACACCATGGACTGATCACAGTCCTCAACAGCTCCCCAGATTCCTGCTCTGTCCTACCTCTGAGTCTGGGAGCACTGGGTGGGATGCAGGACTCCATCCCAGGGATGGGAGCAACTCCTGAGCAAAGTGCATTTTCCTGTATTTACTTGGGATATTGCACACCTTCAGCTCAGCACAGGGTGGAGGAGACGCTTCAAACACTCAGTCAGAGGCTGCAGGCAAGATCCAAAGGGAAAAAAGTTTAATTCAAGACAACCACGTCCATGAAAATGAGGATTAACTGAAGCATTCCCAGAGCTTGGACAGACTTGGAGGGGCTTTTCCTCAGAACCAAACCCCACTCTCTGCTGCACACGGAGACACTGGTCCTTGTCCCTTCAGGGCAAGGAGACACCTTGTTCCACAACACCGACAGGATGCACCAGGAATTCCTCCCCTCCACATTCCCACTGCCACGGCAAAGGGAATGAGGCAGGGACTCGCGTGGGTCTGAGCAGCCTCACTGTGTGCTCCTGCTCCACACCAAGCCCAGATGGAACACAGAGACCATAAAAACGACTTCTCAGGGCTAAACACCTGAACTCCCTGAGACTGGAATTCCTGGCACCGGGCTCCGATCTGCAGGAAGTGTGCGATGCCCTCTCCCATTCCAAGTGCACAGCCAAAGGATTGATACTTAGATAAAAACTAAAACAGGAGGAAGAAAAGCTTTTACATCCTCTTTGCTGTCCACCTGCCCAAACTCTGGACTGGGATCTCCTGGAGGGCAGAGAATCCTTATGGAAAAAGTTAAGCCCAAGAAATTCATCACTTGTAATAGTCCAACCAAACCAAACCAACCAGAGCTGCTGATGCTGCCTCCTCCATGGCTGCTGAGTCCTCACAGAGCCACTTCCACACCGGGTGTTCCTTCCAAGAGGCATTGGGGCACGTCTGAATTCCTCTTTCCAGGCTTGGCATCTGCCGGAATTACCTTCTGCTGAGCAGGGATGAGGATTATGAACTTGTGCTGCTTTATTGACTGAGTTGGGTACAAGAATTGAAGCGCCAGGGATCTCTACCCCTCCCTCCTCCAGCTGCAGGTCTGTTCAAGAGTTTAAAATTCACATGACCACAAATCCATACAATCAGCATCAGGCAGTGTGTCCGTGGCTCCAGCACCAGGAACGCACGGGGGCCGGAGCCGCTTGGTGCCTCGTGCGTGTCCTGGGGCACGGGTGGGTGCCGAGGGCCCTGGGCCAGGCCCAGAGCCCCCGCCCAGCAGCACTCACCTGCCCACGGGGAGGTCTTCCCAGGGCCCTTCCCGAGCCAAGGGAAT
>NW_008673221.1:7307-12449 GCF_000695815.1 Acanthisitta chloris
TTTAGTCGTTTAAGAAATAATTACATCACTAATGTAAACAATATAAACATACCAAAACCTAAGTATGATTTAAATACATTTGGATGGTACAAAAGAAAAAAAAAACCTGCGGGTGTCTGTACAGTGTTTATACAAGGTGGGACGTCGCCGCTGTATTTACAGGGTGGGAGGGCAAGGACCGTTCTGTGTGCAGAGGAGCAATGTCAATAAAAAACCACTGGCTAGCGGTGTGAGGCACTCCTGAACATGGTGGTATTGACCATGCTTTCCTTTGGTACCAGGCCCATGGCCTGCAGGGCCGCCGTGGCCGCCGTCGCCTTCGCGTGCTTCTTGTTAAGGCTGGCAAAGGTGGGCCTGTACTCATTGCCGTTCACTCGCACCTGCGGGGGAGGGGCTGCGTTAGGGGCCAGGAGTTCCAGCAGTGACAGCTTCATGGCTGGACTGGATGACCTTAGGGGTCTCCTCCAGCCTTGGTGATTCTAACAGGCCTGGAGTTGGGGCCAAAGTGCACTGTGGTGCAGCAAAATAGAACCACAGAATCACAGCACCATCAGAGTTGGAGGAGATCTCTAAGATCGAGTCCAACCATTAACCTGCCACTGCTGTAAACCCTAAACTATACCCTCCAGCACCAGATCCAGATGCCTCAAATACCTCCAGGGCTGGTGACTCCACCACCTCCCTGGGCAATATTCCAGTGCCTGAACATGGAAAATTACTCCACCACCTCCCTGAGCAATATCCCAGTGCCTGAACACCCCCACAGAGGAAACATTCTCTTCACATCTGACTCTGCCCTGGCTCAGCTCAAGGCTGAGTTTTGGCTGTACAATTCCCCTTCAGAGCCCACAAAATCCACAGCTCTGTCTCAGCAGTCATGGGTTGCACTGGAAGGACCTTAAGGATCATCTCTGTTGTGCCCTAACACCTCCACCAGCCCAGGCTGCTCCAACCCCATCCAGCCCTTGAGCACCTCCAGGGATGGTAAGGAACAGGGTCTGGAATTAGGAACAGAAGGTTAGGAACAGAAGGTTCTCTTGAAGCCAACATTCTTTAGCAAAAGGGAGCGAGAAAGAGGAACATGCAAATTACATTTCAGGACAATTTAATATCCACCTCATCATCACATACTGTTAGCCAAAATTCTTGGGGTCAGATCCCCACACCAGTGTATGGTGCCATTTGTGTCTCATCCTTGGGCGTGTCCCTCCATTCCTTGTCCCAAGTCCCTCTCAGCTCTCCTGGAGCCCCATGGGGCACTGAAATGGGCTGTCCCTCTAACTCCTTTCTGGGTGAGCACCCCCAGCTCTCCCAGCCTGCCCCACACACTGATGTGCCTGACAGACCCAGTTTGGCCTCGCAGACCAAGGAAGTTTGGCCTCGCAGACCAAGGACACCCCAAGCACAGACACTTCCTCCAAGTGTCTCCCGTGGGTCTGCCCAGCAGGCCCAGGAGCTGCACCCCACTCCAGTGGCATCAAGCCCCACCTTGAAGATGAAATGCTTGCGGTGATCGGGCCCACTGTCGTCCACCAACACGAACTCGGGTGGTGTCCACCTCCTCTTGTTGCAGATCTCCATTAGCGCAGACACCGGGTGCTTCCCTGGAACACAGGAGGGCCCAGGGCTCAGCACCCCTCTGCCACGAGGGACCCACCACTCCGGAGCACACACTCACCTGAAAGGTCCTTCATCACCACGTAGTGCCCGGATCTCTTCTGGGCCTTCTCTCCCACAGCAACAAGCCCTGCAATGACACAAGGGAGATCACACCCCTGACTCCCAGAGGATTCCTGGGGGGTCAGCAGCAGAGCAGGAACAGGGATCAGTGGGGACACCTGGAGACACAAGCCTCAGCCCTCCCTTTGCTCCAGCACTCTGCACCGTTCCACACACCATGTCATGTCCTTCCCAGCTGCTCTGGGGGGCTCTGAGCTAGGCAGGTGGGAGGAAACTTTGAGTAGCCTAATGTAAGCCAGGAAACACCTGGTTTTCCATGGAAACCTGGTCTTCCACAGCCTCTTGGAGCAACACTGAAGGAGAGAGGACGTGGAGAACACTCTGCACTCAGTTTTCTCCACCCACGAGTCCCTCACTGCCCTCAGTGTCCTGGGCACTGAAGATTCCCAGGCTCACTCATGTCCCTGTGTTCCTCTATCCCAGGAGTTACTCCATGCTGTGGGATCACACCTGCTCCCTGTTCCCAGTGTTCCAACACCCTCAGGGTACAGGTTCATGGCCCAATGACTGTCACTTCCATCCCATGTGGAAACAAAGCAGCAGAAACACCTGGAATAGCCCCAAATCCATGCAGGGAGCACAGATTCCCATGGGAATCACTGGGAACACCAAAGCTCAACATTAACCTTTGAAAATCTTACAAGACTAAGAAATGAAATGAGGAATTGCCAAAAATGTCATAAGTGCCAGTGAGGAAATTCCCTGAGGGAAACTCCAGCCTCTCTCCATGGATTTTGCCATTCCCAGACTTCAGCCTTTCAATATTCCCTTGTTTCTTACCTCAATGTTCCTGGTCTGGCTTTGGGGAATGACATAGGGAGATACTGCAACTGCTTCCTGTTCCTTCAGCCTTTTTGGGAGGCATGTGGCTTTGATTTGTTGTAGAGGAAAATCCTTCCCCTCCTTACCATATCCCCATCCTAATATTCCAGGGTTTTATATCCCAACACCTCTAATTCCCACTAAAACTGCCCCTGAGCCGCTGACACTCAAACTCCACATCTTGGGACCTCAAGGACTTCCACTCAAGCTGCAGCTCTGGAGTCACTCCTTGGCACTGCACAATGCTGGGACTAGGAATTATGTTAAAACTCCTTGGAAAATCAACCCATGTAGGTGGGTAACATCAGAGAGGCTTCCTGGGAAACATTCCTGACTTTGCCTTAAACCCAGAAGCTTATGAAATGGATTTTGTAACTATTTAACCATCCAAGAACATCAGTGTCTGAAGAGCTCCTTGTCCCCAAGGTGTAATCCCTGGTCCAGCTGCTTCTCTGGGACACAGGAAACCTCCTGCCCCTCATCTCCTCACATCACAGACCTGGTGGCTCTACAGGAGGGAATTCTGCATCCAGTTTGACCACAGGATCACTGAGGCTGGAAAAGACCTCCAAGCCCACCAAGTCCAACCTGTGACCCATCAGCACTTGTCAGCTAGCCCAGAGCTCTGAGTGCCACGTCCTGAGCTCCTTGGACACCTCCAGGGGTAGTGACTCCACCACCTCCCTGGGCAGCACATCCCAGTGCCTGACAGCCACAGGAAAATTCCTCCTGAATTTCTGTGTTCTTCCAGGATCAATCCTGAGCAGTGACAAAACCCAACATAAGCCCTGAAATCATGCAATGACACAATCCCAGACTGGTTTGGGTTGGAAGAACCTTAGAGATCATCTCATCCCACCCCTGCCATGGGGACACCTTCCACTAGCCCAGGGTGCTCCAAGCCCCATCCAGTCTGGGCTGGAAGTAATTCCAAGGTTTTCCATACCTATTTCAGGCACTAAACGTTCCCAGTGTGGAAACAGAAATAGTTAGGAGAACACCAGTGGGTACTTGTTGTCCTGCACTCAGTGTTGAGCTGTTCTCTTGTCTCATGCGCAACAGGACAATCCAATCAGAAATCCTGACTGCTGTAATTCTGCACTTTGGATTTGAAATGGTCAGGACTTGGATAGGTGTTTCAGATGGAAAACTTCCAGCAACATCCAACATCCTAACCACCCTGACCCAAGCATTGCTGCCTGGAATTAACAGGATGGTTCTGTCAGATCCAATGAGTTTTCCAGCAGGAAACCATGAAAAACAGGTGTGGGTTATACATACATATAAGGAGGAGGAGATGGAATTGCTGGACCCACCCTGGAGCCATCCCTGAGGCTGAGCAGAGATGCCTTCAGTGGGCAGAGACCACTTTTCCAATGGAAGGTGGAGTTACTGGACATTGCTGCCAGGCACATGGACAAACCCAGTGGCAAAACCCTAGGATCAGTGCTCACTTCTCTAGTGAGGACACTTCCAGCTTCCAGAAGCTACTGCCCGTGGGAGGTTTGAGAGCCCCAGGACAGGCCAAGCAGGACCTACCTTTCCGATCTGTCTTGAAGTCCACCATGATGGGCTCCACACTGCCCTCCTTGTTCTTCCCGAGCCCTTCTCCTTCTCTCCAGCCCATCTTCCTCATCAGCTGAGCTCCCATCCCTCCTGTCACCGGAGCTGCTCTCAGGAACTGATCCTAGCCAGAAAGAGAGAAGTGAGACAAGGCCTCACGTTAGCTCTGGGACTGGACACGGCACTTGGGAGCTTCCAAAAATAACTTTCTAACAACCTTTTTTGCATTCAGAGACTCAACTAAAAAAAAATCCACCTGACCTCTGTGGATTTTTGGCCCAAACCAGTGTGTGGCACTCGGAATTCACATGGAAAACACGGACACAAATCAATGTTTGGCAAAAAAAAGAACAGCTTAAGGAGATTCTAAGGTGATCCCCAAGTGACCCTTTCCTCCACACAGATGTGCTGAATCGAGCGACAACCGACGCTACTCTGATCCCAGAGACCTCCTCGGGGGAGAGATCAGTGTAGACTGCTTCCCTGGCACAGCTGTGCCAGGAGCACCTCAGCCTCCAACAGGATCCAGAGACACTAAGTCAGGACATTCACAGGGGGGTTAGGAGTGATTGACCCTAAAAAAAAAAAATCCCCCTCTCCCCTTTACTCCTCACACATCGCTCGCACATTCAACTTCTACTCTGCGACTCCACATGGAACAAAGAAGTTTGGCTTTTCCCCCTCTCTCTCCTGAGTCTGTCCCAGGCCAGAGGCAGCAGCGCTGGGCACATGGGCGTGACATGAGCATGAACAAAAGGTGTTAAAGCTTTATCAAGACACAGTTTAAACATCTGCTTTGAGGTAAAGAACTGTAAAAACTCCTTTGTTACGTACCTAAGCCTCGCTGGGCGCAGTGTTGGGGATAGCAGTGCTGGCACTGACCGTGGCAGGGAGGCAGCTACAAGGATTTGACCCTGAAACAAGTTTCCATATAGAGGGGTGAAAGTTCACAGGGTATTCTGTGAACCATCATCTCTCTCTCTGCCCCCCCAAGTAAGCAAAGTCAAGCATTTTCCA
>NW_008673222.1:0-1197 GCF_000695815.1 Acanthisitta chloris
CGGGAGGGGATGGCCGGCACGAGGAGCAGAGCCGTGACTGCTCGCACACAGCGCCGGGAAAGGCTGAGGATCACTGAATCCTCGAATTGATCAGATTGGAAAAGATCTCTGAGAGCATCGAGTCCTATCTGTGACCCATCACTACCTTGTCAACTAGATCGTGTGTCATATCCAGTCCCTCCTTAAACACCTCCAGGGATGGTGATTCCATATTCCCCTGGGTTTCTCTAGGCAGCCCCTTCCAATGCCTGACCATCCTTTCCTTGCAGAAATACTTCCTAATGTCTAACCTAAAACTCCCCTGGCGCAGCTTGAGGCTGTGTCGTCTCATCCTGCCACTAGCTGCCTGGGAGAACAGGCTGACCCCCTCCCTGCCCAGCTACAACCTCCTTTCAGGGGGCTGTAAAGAGTATGAAGTTCCCCTCTGAGCCTCCTCTTCTCCAGGCTAAACACCCCAGTTCCCTGAGCCTCTCCTCATTCGACTTGTGTTAATGACAGATGAAATGGCACAGCAAACAGCTGTCTCAGTCCTTTCACCTTAGGCCAATTTCTGCCCTGAATCAGGTCAGGCTCCGCTGCTACAACTGCACACACCACAGCATCAAAGGCCAAAACCAAACACGGAATGGAGGGTTACCAGGACACCTGAAGTGCTCTGATTCCTTTCTGATCAACCTAAATGCTTTTATTTCTTTCTAATAAACCAGGTGATGGTGAGACTCATAAAGAGCTACATTAACACCTGCATGGCACTTGACTCGTTAAGAGCAGTGGGTGAGGCAGTTTGGATGCAACTAGAGCTCCACTACAAAAAGCAGCCTTGAAGCATCTCCATCCTTATTTTGGTATGTGAGAAGACACACAGACAAAATGCATCCACAGAGGTTTCCTTTAAATCTCTGGTGTTTCAAGAATCAGCATCCAGAGCTGTGGTCTTGTAGGAAGAGTTAAAACCTGTCAATACTTCCGAACGTGCAAGGGGAATGCCAGAGCACACATACAAGGGTAGTTTTCCTCTGGTTGAGGCAACTGTGCCTCCTACAAATACACTGAATTCATGGCAAAAAGGTGGCAGCAAAGGGAGCCTTTGGAACTCGTGAGCAAGTACAAAGCATTTACTCCATCAGTTCCTCTCCAGGGAAACACTCTGTGCAGCAGTGCCAGCATGGAGAGACTGGAGGATGTTTCAATTTATAC
>NW_008673222.1:1220-10334 GCF_000695815.1 Acanthisitta chloris
CACATCCGGGAATGTGCACTGAAAAGTACTCAGAACAGTAGTAAAGTTCTGAGTCCCTTCTAACAAAAATATGAGCTGGGCATAATTCTGTACATACCTGCATGAATAGCATGACCAATAGTGCTGAAATCCCAGGATGGGCTGGTGCTGTATTTACAGGGGCTTGTCTGCCAGGTTCCTCCTCTAGATATACAGAGACATTAAAAAGGGAATGTGCACTGAAAAGTACTCAGAACAGTAGTAAAGTTCTGAGTCCCTTCTAACAAAAATATGAGCTGGGCATAATTCTGTACATACCTGCATGAATAGCATGACCAATAGTGCTGAAATCCCAGGATGGGCTGGTGCTGTATTTACAGGGGCTTGTCTGCCAGGTTCCTCCTCTAGATATACAGAGACATTAAAAAAGTCAACATATTCCCCTGGCCTATGACATTTTCCCCCTAATAGTACATTCTGACAAGAAGCATTTGGCCAAAGTATCTGCTAATACTGTTCCATATAGTTATTACTTAACAAATGTTCAGAAGAAAATATTAAAGTCAATTCACTTTCTATTCTTGCTGTGGTTTGTTTGTTTTAATGACATTATAAGGATGAATGATCCAAACTGAGATTTTTTTTTAAAATAATTGCTTTGGGGTTTTTTTTTCCCATTTCTTAATCTGAAAAAAAAAAAAAGTACAAGAAGGGGCCAAGGAGTTCCTACAGAAATATCAAGTGTGAATTTTATCACAGGAGCTAAGGGAAGAAAATAACTGTTTTACAAGGTCAGTATCATAGGACTTAGTGAATTTCCATAAGGAGAGATGCTGGGGAAGTGATGAATAGCTTGGAAACACTTCCGTTCAAAGGGGTTTTTTCTCCTTACAACAATCATCTCTTAAGTGTAGTTCATTCTGGAGCCGAAAGAAAACCTTAATGTGTAGCTGCCGTTTCAGCACTCCATACATTCCCCAAATTCCTCCTGAGCAGAGCAGAGTAGCCAGGATGGCAGCCAAGGATCCACTTCGAAAAGGTGTTTAGAGCTTCAGGTCTCTAGTAAGGCCACAGAAAATTAATCTGTGGTTGAAGGAATTCAGATCTCAATACTGACCCCCAAGAAAATGCTTAAAAACCATCCGAGAGCACATTTCTCTTCTCCAGGAGGTGTTTAAGAGAGCAGCTCAAGCCTATAAGAAACAGAAGAGCTGTTCCCCCAAAGCTCCTGCAGTTTAACAAAGTGTTACAGCTCAGTGGAATGAGTTATATATTCAACTTTATATTGAAACTTTTATTGTGGCAAAGGAAATCACATTTATTTCAAGAGTCTGCCATTCAGCAAAGCCTTTGCTTTGTCTGGCTTTATTTGTAGTCAGCCAAAGTGAGGATTTCATTTTATTTCTGAACTTGCAAATTCAGATTTCCAATTTGCTTATGTTTGGAAGGAGTCAGAGAACTTTCAAAAGGTCACTGATGTAGGCTGCTCATTATGAGGGCTGCAAGGAACATTGTATGTTTAGTAGGGGAACAAATGCAACAGCTATTTATGATAGAGGTCTAGACAGAAAATGCCCCGAAAACCTGAGTAATCTGGGGGTTAGATAAAGAAAACCCAGATTTTGTGGGTTTATGATTTATGACCAGGTGGTCTTGAGCAGAAATCCTTGGTCCTTCCCAAGGCTGCACCTATTCTTGTGGCAAAGCACTTACTGCCTTGAGGCAACTGATGGAAAACACTGGAGCAGTTACAGGCGCAGTAAAGCAATGAAAAGGTCAAGCAGGTATGTGGAAACCAAGAAAAATGTAAGAACAGGGTGAAAATAAAGGATAACTGGGAGAAATCATACAGAAAATACACACAGAAAACACATGGGTTTGCAGGTCATTGTAACAGTTTGAACTGGAGGCACCACCAGGTTTCAAGTGAGTATGGAATTCTCGGTTCCACTGCAGGTTGTCTCTCTCTTGTTTTCTCATTGGAGCTGTTGGACTTTCCTAAATAAAGCTTTTAGGGGGCAGAAGGACTGGTGACATCACCCAGTCAGCGTGCCAGAGACTCACTCTCTCCTTTCCTAGTGATGATGGTGGTCTAAGGCCTGTCCTAATGTCTTCTGCTGGAACAGCTCCCTCACAAACACCTTCCAACCCCTGCTGACTCCACAAACTGTTGCCCGTTCCAGGTCTCTGGTGGACTGTGAAGATCCATAGTGGAGCTGCTGAACAACCTGCCCCAGGGCTTGTTTTCTTCCAACGAAGCAACTCTCTTGCTGCAGCTGTACCACCATGCGTGCAGAAGCTCTCGGAGTAGATCCTTGAAGGTTCCCCAAAGAAAATGAATTATTTATCCACTACTTCCAGGCCTGGCAAGCACCTCACTGCCTGACTGGGGCAGTGTGTGTGTGCTCACTCTGTGGCTGGAGCACTCTTAGGTAGGATTAATTTACTCCTCAGTGAACCAGAAAGATGTTGGCAGAATAACTGATTTGATAGCTCGGTGGCTCTGTCACGCTCGTGGTGTGCAGGGGACCAAAGGTTCTCTCTGGCCTAAAAAAACATCACTCCTGACAGAGTGGGAGGCATTGCTGGCCATTTCCCTCCTACCTTTGGAAGCACCACAGGGAGAACTAGGGGAAAAATTAATGCCCTTTTTTTGTTTAATCTTTTGTGTATGTAGCAAAGACAAAGATTCTTAGCACAACTGAGAAGCTTTTGTTTGCATTGGAAAGGAAACAGAAATGATCTAACAGGAAACAAGTTTCACCTCAGAGTCTTAAGGAATACATTTTTCTTCTCTGCATTTTAATTTGAAATATTTTTAATTGAGAATGTTCCTCTAAAATCAAGCCTTTGAAGACAGGGAGCTCTTTTTAATGCACTTGTCCTGGTTATTGAGTTGAATAATTTTTAACGAATTCCTAGCAAACAAAATTCTCCATTCTTTACACAATTCTTCTTACAAGCAATTAGCAGAGTCAGAAACACTCCAAGAATTAGACCTTTTGCCACTGGCTTGCTTGACATGCATTTGAAAGATAGATGTGATGACAAAAGATACTTCAGACTGTAAATGAATTAGTCAATGGAGCAAGCACTGGAAGGTGAGAAGGAAGAACACAAAAGCATGCAGAAGGGGGATGTTTCATGCACTAAGTGGCTGAAACCATGTCAATGGGATGTTGAATTCAGGGGCAAAGTCAGCACACACCACTGCTCTAAGAAATGGCATTTTGAATCCCCAGATCTAACCAAGGAAAGTCAGTGAATGACTGAAAGTGTCCAAGAAGGGGCCCTTGGAGGTGCTGGTGGATGAGAGGCTGGTGGAAAGGCTGAGAGAATTGGGATTGTTCAGCCTGGAGAAGAGAAGGCTCTGGGGAGACTTAAGAACCCTTTCCAGTACCTAGAGGGTCTGCAAGAGAGCTGGAGAGGAACTTCCCCAGGGGCATGGAATGACAGGACAAGGGGGAATGGCTTCACACCGGCAGAGGGCAGGGTTAGATTGGATACCAGGGAGAAATTCCTCCCTGTGAGGGTGCTGAGGCAGTGGCACAGGTTGCCCAGAGAAGCTGTGGCTGCTCCATCCCTGGGAGTGTTCCAGGCCAGGATGGATGGGGCTTGGAGCAACCTGAGCTAGAGGAAGGTGTCCCTGCCCACAGCAGAGGGTTTGGAAGTAGATAGTGTTCTACTTCCCTTCCAACTCAAACCAGTCTGTGATTCCATGACTCCTGCAAGTTTTATCACCAGCCTTGAGCCCTGTATGGTAGGATGACTCAGAAAGTGTATATATACACATATACATACATATACATCCAGAGTTCCCAAGGGTTTGTTACTTTTGGTTCAGTGGTGGTGTCAGACTGTGAGAAATACATTTACTCTGGTGTGGTAAGAGGTCTGATATTAATGCTACCTTGTCATATAAATCCAAGAGAAAGATATGCATGTGGAAAAGTTGGCTGTGACAACCTCAGTATCATCATGGTGAGGAATTGACTATGATCTTGGCTGACATACTCCATAGGAGCTCACGTGGGCTGCAAATGAAGCAGAAAACCCAGGAGTCTGCATTCACATGCAATCACTTGCATTGTGCTGAGCCTTCACTCTGTAATGCTTTTGGTGATTGTTCTGTAAAGATTTCCAGGCATTTCCTAAAACAAATTAAGGAGGTGACTCAAAATAATTTAATCTTCCATATATTTTAGATTCAGAGCATCCTTTCAATGAAGTTGAAGAAGGAAATTAATAACATCCCCTACACAGGCTTTCCTAGCACTGGAGATTGAAAGGCTTTCCAAGAGTTGGGGAGGGCAGAACCAAGCAGTGATAGAGTTATCCAGAGCAGAGAAAAGAGGCAGGGTTGAATTTTATGTGAGGAAATAAGTCAATGTTGAGATTTTAGAAGCAGGGAAATGTGCTGAGTGTGGTAAGAGAGGGGAAATATTTTGACAGCAAAGGTTTGGACAGATTGGACTGAAGAGGGGAGAAAAGATTGGCTCAGAGAAGGGCAAGACCTTGGAAGAACCAGGGAATAGGCTAGTGCAGAGACAGTGCTGACTGGAGAGAAGCTGACACAAGAAAAACACAGTTGTAAGACCTGTGGAGGCTTTAAATCTAAGTAGAGGAGAAATGCAGTGACTGGTTTCATGGCCCAGACAGCAGGGAGTGCTAATAGCAAGAGTAAAATGAAAAGGACATAAGGATAAAGATACGTACAACTTCCCAACCATATCCCTAATCACCACACCTACACACCTTTAAAATCCCTGCAGGGATGGTTAATCCACCACTTCCCGGAGCAACCTGTACCAGTGATTCATAACCCTTTCAGTGAAGACATTTTTCCAATATCCAACCTAAACCTCCCCTGCTGTACCTTGAGGCCATTTCCTTTCCTCCTGTCTCTTGTTCTCCTGCTTTTATGGCACCAAGGGCTGCTGCAATGATCTTTACTGTTCTCTGTTTATCAAGCAAATTAGAGATGATCCTGTCAGCTCCCTGCCTAAGCTGTCTCCAGACATACATGAAGTGCAAAGTCTTTGCTTCTTGCTTACATCTGGGACAGGAGAGGGCAACTGTCTTCTCCAGCTGAGTCCTTCAGCATCCCCTTGCTTGCAATGCAGAGTCTTTAGCAGCTGCACAGCACTATCTTCCTCATGATGTATTAGAATTAAATAACTTGTGCAAATAAGCAGAAGGAATTTTTCATGCTTGGAGCACTAGCTTTTGTCTTGGAACTGTAAATAGGATGGATGTGCTACTCTCATTTTTATTTCAAGCAAAACTGACGGCCAATACAAGGCCCAGAAACTAGTGAATTAGATTCATCTCCACAATTGTATCTAAGCTTTGGCTCAGGTAGTTTTTTCCAGAAGTTATGATGAAATATAATGTCTTTCATACCCCAAGTAAGATAAGACATGTGCAATGTTTTCATTTATGCTTTGTGTATACCTTGGCTACTTATTTTGTCTGTACATACAGATTTAAGCACCAAAATTAATCCACTTGTTTTTTTGCCAGAATACATTTTACCACAAATTCTAGTACTGTTATTGGCCTAGAACAGCACCACAAGTGCAGTGACAGCCACAACCTGCACTGCAGGAACTTGGTAGTTTAAGGGCAACAGGACTTACTTGGCTACAGGCTGGTTTTTGCCCTCATTTGATATATGAACATTCAAATCCACCTCCTCCAGCTGATGGAAGCTGTAAGGAAGCTTCTTCCCCATCCTGATTTCTATCTAGAAAATCTTCCAGACTCAGAGTTACAGGGAGGTCTTTCCACTTATTAACTAGAGAAAGGACCTGGTGAAAACCAGAGGAAAACAAAAATGGCATTTCCTAGATGATATCCTGCAAAGAAGTGGCTTCTCAGTTTCTCCACTAGAAAACCATTTTGCCAGGAATCAATTAAAATGTGATTGACACATGAAATATATATAAATCCACCAGGAAATGGTAGCAGATATTAATAGACATGAGACAGACAATAAGTACATGCACTCACCAGTGAGAAAGCTTGGGTTGCCATACTCAAAAAACAGGGATTCACAGTACACACAGAGCAGGTTGTAGCAGATACAGTATCAATGCAGACAGGCAAAGCAAAGGGTGGAAAAACACTATTATAGAGGAAAAAATTGTATCAGACTTGGGAAAAAATATTCCCATACTTAAACATAATTTAAAGGTCAATTTCAAATATTTTTAAGGTGTTTAAAATGCAACAGCAGCTAAAGATTTAGACAGCATTGAAGGGGTTTAGAGTTTTTGAAGCATTGTACAAGGATAAATTTATACCAGTCTAAATTCAGAATAACTGAGAATTAAGAAATTATAGGACTGTGAATGAATTTTGAACTCTGTCCTACAGCAAAATGGGTGACAGAGTTTGGATCCTATTGGAACCCTTCAGTACCAACACAACAGGAGTAGGAAGTAGCATTGCTGCCCTGAGGAGCTGCTTGATCACTCCTCCTCCTCCTCACACCAGTGAGGTTAGAGCAGAGCATTAACATCACAGACAAGATATACTACTAGGGAAAAGCAGCATTTAGGAGAAGACTCCTTTTATTTGATGTGTAGGAGAAGAGAAGCATGCTGCTATCTTATTTTAGGAGAAGATTCTATTCTTTGCCACATGGTAATTCCAAAATATCCTAATGGACTGAATAATCTCTCTATACATTTCTGCATACTGATAAATATGCACACACATAACGGATGAGAGATTCTAGAGCTTGATAATTAACTGGATACATGTGGGAGCCATCTGGACCACCCAACTTCCAGCTTGGTTTCCATAGTGTCTTATTCCTTTCAACACTTGCTGAACCCTAAATTATCACAGCTTTGTAGGCATGCTGGCTGTAATTAGTGTGGTGCTGGGACACTGTGCATCAAATCTCTGTCAGCCCTTTGGCTGCCTCCTCTGGGTGCTGCAATAATGAAGGAACAAAGTGGAGTTTTCCTTTATTGGAATAAACCTTTCCTAACATACAGTGCTGGATAAATCAGGGGGGTTTATCATCACCTAGCCCATGTAAAACGACAAGGAGTGGAAAATAACACAGAGTCAGCAAGGCTGAGGGTAGTAGCTGTGGCCAGTTGCCTGAAAGTTTAGAGGTGACTCACAGAATTCCAGAATCAGGTTGGAAATGACCACAATGGTCCATCTGGCCCAACTTCCCTACTTGAGCAGGGCCACCCTAGAGCATGGGTGGCTCATGGCTCAACTGGAGGCAATTGCCATGGATTTCTCTGCACAACCATGAGGATGTGTATGTGTTGGAAGACACCTGAAGTGTTCATTGGATTGCTTTGGGTTCCTTCATTAGAGAAGCAGTTCTGGAGTCAAAGATTAAGCCAAGAGGCATCAGAGCTGTGCAGTGTTGACCAAAACTGTTCATTTTGGTATATATTATTATATACATACAACTACAAACCTCCATGGGATCCTTCCTCCAGGCTCTGTGCGCTGCTGTGTTTGACGGATCCAAAGGAAAAGAACCTCACAGCCAGAGGACAGTAGCTGGGTTTCCTCAGGAGGAGAAGCTCCTAGTGCTGCACATTGCACCAGTGATGTCCAGGTTTCAGAACAACAGGAGCACATGTACAACAAAGGGCCACCCTGGATAAAAGCTTCTCCCCTAATGGATTGCAATTTTTCTCTCCTTTTGTATGGCAGGGAACGGAATGTCATCCCCAGCTGCTTATCTCTCCTTTTCTGAAAGTTACTTTTAAAATATCACTGAATGTGTTGTCTATTGTCCTTTACAGGAGTAGAGATCCATGTCTCATCCTAGAGCATGATTTCTATCAGTATGTGTCACACAGATATTTTCTGGTCCTTCTTTCTCCCCAAAGTATGCTCTGTTCATACTCATTCAAAGCCCATTTTTTTAAATTAAAAAAAAAACCCACCCGTTTCTGAGACTTCACAAGCCTCTTGGTATGTCTTTTTTCAGTACTTGCAGGGCAGGTATTACAGAAAGTTACTTTAAAGCATCCCTTTGAACAGCAGTTCTGTCAACTGATTCACTTGCAGCTCACTTCTGCTGGAATGCAGAGCAACAAATTGATTTTTCCCCCCATTTTTAATTCTATTTGACTTTTGAAACATTGGTGGTTATTTAGCCTTTCTTCCATGTTACATACTGCTAACCCTGGATTTGTTTGGGGTTTTTCCTGTGGCTTTTAGCAAACAGAAGGTGTCAAACCCAAACTAGGTTTCATAACAAAGCCATTACATAACTGCCCAATTAGTAGCTCGTTCGCTGCTATTAATAGCAGCTCCACATCTAACCCGCTTTGTGTAGTGCTACAATAACTGGCAAGGAGAGGCTTCACATTAGTCGCTCTCAGAGGAGAATAAATGAACTTCGGGGAGATTTATGAGATGCAGAGTAATGTGCTGTTTGTTAGCTGCCAGGCCGCTGCTTCTTCCAAAGCTCTTGGCTTTTCCTGACTCCCAGGAGAGACTCAGCCCCTCTGGACCATCCCTGCAAGCCTGTTTGTCCACAGATACCTTGTGTACATCTCACAGAGAGCTCTCACCACGGCAGCCTGAAGCCAGGAACTCGCTGAAGTCTGTTTCTTTGGAACAGTATCTATAATTTGATGTTATCTTTTGTGTTTACATTGACTGACGTAGTGTAATTAATTCTCCAGTGACGCTGAGGTTTTATTGTGGTTCCACTGGAGTTTAACCCCAGTGTTGGTTGTTACTGTCCTCCATTTCAGCTGTTTTGGGCTGGGTGTTTGTCATGCTGTGACCAGCCCAGCATAGGCACATACCCAGAGGAATCTGAACTCTCTTTCAAAAGAGCTTGACTGGAGTTTTGATCATGTTAAGCCCCTTGAGCTGCTGAGCACAGAATCTGATCCAGAACTTTGTGTAACTTTCTGTGCAAGACTTTTTTCATTCCCAGAGGAGAGATCAGATCTGATTTCTAATTTTAAATAAAAGCTACTTTCAGGGTTGCAGCATTTGAGCTGGTTTGATCTTACATTCCTCTGTTCCTGAATCCCAATGTGGAAGCAAAGAATTTGTGAAGACATTTTCCATGGCCTAATGACAACCTTCTACTCTTCATCACAGAAACTTTCTTTTATATCAGATCCTTCACCT
>NW_008673223.1:0-1177 GCF_000695815.1 Acanthisitta chloris
CAGTCCCTCCCAGTCCCTCCCAGTCGCACTCACTGGGTCTGTACTGGTCCCCCCAGTTTCCATCTCACAGTTGTCTCCTCTTGGGGGGGAAAAGTTCCCCCCAAAAATTTCCAAAATTCAGTTAATTTCTGCCCAAAAATTCAGATTTTTTTTTTTTTGGGAGGGACCTGAAAAAAAAAGAAAAAATATTAGAGAAAAATGACCCAAAAATTGAGATTTTTACCCCCAAAAAAATTCCAACTCAAAGCAAAAAATATAGAAAATTTTGGGGCATTTTTGGGTCAATTTTTGGACATTTTTGGCTCTGTTTTTGGTCATTTTTGGCTCAACTTTTGGTCATTTTTGGGGCATTTTTAGGTCATTTTTGCTCAATTATTGGTCATTTTTTGGTCATTTTAGGTCATTTTTTGGCTCAATTTTTGGCCATTTTAAATATTTTTTTGGTCATTTTTGGCTCAACTTTTGGTCAATTTTGGCTCAGTTTTTGGTCATTTTTAGGTCAATTTTGCCTCAATTTTTGGGTCATTTTTTGGGTCATTTTGTGGCCAATATTGGCTCAAATTTTTGTCATTTTTGGCTCAATTTTTGGCCATTTTTTGGGTCCATTTTTGGTCACTTTTGGCTCAATTTTTGGCCATTTTTAGGTCAATTTTGGCTCAATTTTTGGCCAATTTTTGCTCAATTTTTGGCCATTTTTAGCTCATTTTGACTTCATTTTTAGCTCATTTTGAGTCAATTTTACCCCATTTTTGCCTCATTTTCCCTCATTTTAGACCCATTTTCCCCTCATTTCGCCTCATTTTTGGGTCATTTTCGCCTCATTTTTGGCTCATTTTTGGGCCATTTTTTGGTCATTTTTACTCATTTTTGGCTCATTTTTGAGCCATTTTCCCTCCTTTTCCTTCATTTTTACCTCATTTCACCTCATTTTTGGCTCATTTTTGGCTCATTTTTGCTCATTTTTGGTCATTTTCGGCTCATTTTCGAGCCATTTCCCCTCACACCTCCTCCAACCCCAAAACCACCCCAAAACCCCCCAAAACCCTCCGAAAACAACAAAAATCCTCAAAACCGAATTAAAACGAAAAACTAATTAAGAAATTAATTAAAACTCGTCCCCAAATCGCCTCAGGCCGCGCTGACCACGCCCCTGAGGCCTGGGCCCCGCCCCCTGCCG
>NW_008673223.1:1213-2503 GCF_000695815.1 Acanthisitta chloris
CTGCTCCTCCCCCCCGGGTGTGTTTTTTTTTTTTCCCCGCCGCTCGTTACGTCCCTCACCGAGTCCCTCCCCGACCGCGATGGTTTCGCGTCGATTTTTGAGGCGAAAAAAGCCAAAATCGGCGAAAAATTTCAGCGCTCTAACGAATCTCCCGAAAGCTCCGGCACAAAATGGCGGCGGAGGCTCCTTCTCCTTCCTCGATGGCGTTTGACGCGTTGCGATTGGTTCAGGGAGCTGTCCATCAAATTTAACCCAATCCGATTGGCCGCGCGGCGAAAAAGGCGGGAATTAATGGAACGGCGAAGCGGATTGGTCGATGTAAGGCGCGATCGGATTGGTCGATGTAAGGCGCGATTGGATTGGTTGGTTTGTTGCTATGGGAACGCGGCCTAGCAAGGGAGGTGAAGCCTAAGCTCGAGTAGGGAGGGGAAAAAAAATAGGGAAAAAAAGGGAAAATTTGGGGATTTTTATGGGGAAAAATGATATTTTTGGAGAGATTGAAATGTGGGGAGAAAGAGGAGGGAAAAAAATGGGGGGAAAGGGGGAAAAAGGGGAAAAAATGGGAAAAAAATGGGGGGAAAATAGGGAAAAAATGGGAATATTTGGGGATTTTTTGGGGAAAAAAAGGAATTTTTGGAGAGATTGAAATGTGGGGAGAAAGAGGAGGGAAAAAAATGGGGGGAAAGGGGGAAAAAGGGGAAAAAATGGGAAAAAAATGGGGGGAAAATAGGGAAAAAATGGGAATATTTGGGGATTTTTTGGGGAAAAAAAGGAATTTTTGGAGAGATTGAAATGTAGGGGAGACAGAGGGGAAAAAGGGGAAAAAATGGGAAAAAAATGGGGGGAAAATAGGGAAAAAATGGGAATATTTGGGGATTTTTTGGGGAAAAAAAGGAATTTTTGGAGAGATTGAAATGTAGGGGAGAAAGAGGAGGGAAAAAAAGGAAAAAGAAGAAATGGGGAAAAAAATGGGGAAAAAAGGGGAAAAAATAGAGAAAAAATGGGGGAAGAAAAATGAAAAATGGGAAAATTTGGGGATTTTGGGGGAAAAAAAGGAATTTTTGGAGAGATTGAAATGTGGGGAGAAAGAGGAAGGAAAAAATGGGGAAAAAGGGGAAAATGGGGAAAAAAATGGGGAAAAAAGGGGAAGAAATGGGGAAAAAAATGGGGGAAAAATGGGGAAAAAATGGGGAAAAAATGGGGAAAAAAGGAGAAAAATAGGGAAAAAATGGGAAAATTTGGGGATTTTGTTGGGAAAAAATAATATTTTTGGAGAGATTGAAATGTGGG
>NW_008673224.1:0-243 GCF_000695815.1 Acanthisitta chloris
GACACCTCTGGGTGTGCAAAGTGTTTGTGTGTGTGTGACACTGCGTGTGCACAGAGATTTGGGAGTGTGTGACATTGGGTGTGTGTGACAGCTCTGGGTGTGCACAGAGCTTTGTTGTGTGTGTGTGACATTGGGTGTGTGTGACATTGGGTGTGCACAGAGCTTTGGGTGTGTGTGACACCTCTGGGTGTGCACAGAGCCTTGTGTGTGTGTGACATTGGGTGTGTGTGACATTTGGTGTGC
>NW_008673225.1:0-27024 GCF_000695815.1 Acanthisitta chloris
CTGGGAGCGCAGGTACCGGCGCTGGCAGAGGGAGATGTTGGGGTTCGGCTCTCGCCGGGCTGGGATGGATCGCTGAGCCCAGAGTTGTCCAAAACTGCATCGCAGCATCGCGGGCAGCGCCGGGGGCTGCGGAGAACCGCGGCGGGGGTCGTGTCTCGGCGCCGGGAGAGGGGATGGATCGACAGAAGGTGTTGACACTGGGTTAACCCTTCCCTTCTCCTGCCGTTCAGCGTTTTCTCTTACAACCCGAGCCGAGCCAGAGGCAAATTATTTGGTTTTTTTTTTTTTTTTTTTTTGAAATTCAGATGAGGAAGGAGTAAATATTTTATTCGGGGAAATGTTTTTTTCGCGTGCCTGTCTGTACGCGCTGCTCGTGTGCGGAGCTCTCCGCGAAATGTTCCGTGTGAAATGACTTAGCTGTGTGTAATTCCTGGTAGTTTGTTGACAAGGCAGCAGGGTACAGATTTACTATGAGCTGCTCCTAAGTTTGGGTCAGCCCAGTGCGAAGATTGTGCCGCTTTGTACCTGTAACGCCGAGCAGACGTGTACAATGCCACATCTCCTGTCTCGCTGCCGGTGCAAAACCACACTGGAAAGGATAGCAGCCTATATTTGGGAAAACGCAACACGCTAAAAAATCATCCTTTCGGTTTTTAATGTAGTCAATCTCACTTAAAACTGCCTCGCAAGGCGTGGAAGGTATTGCGCAGTGTTTTACTTGACAGATGGGAAAATAATGCAACTTCTTTTGTATTCATCTTCTGCGTGTAATTTTCAAAGAGTGCTCGCAGTTGGAGAATGAATCGTTCCCATTCTAAGTAGTCTTTTTCATTTTGCTTTTTTTAATTGTTTTTAAAACGTTGGACCTAAAATAAATCTGTTTTAAAGTTTTGAAGCCTTCAGCTTTTTTTTTTTCTGTTTTCTTCAGAGAACTTCACAGTAAGGAAGGTAATAATTAGATACTTCTGGTAGGTGAGCTGTAGTACTCTGTGGAGCACTAAATGGAAATTTAGGGAATTGTCACAGAAGCCAGCTTCAAATTTTACCTTTCTTTTTTTTACTGCCAGTGGCATTTGTTGTTGACTTTCATTTTCAAAGGGTGCTTTGTTTGGCTTTGTTTTAATTGAAATATAGAGCTTTCTTTTTAAGATTAAAGATTGGAACAATGGGAAGCAATTTCAGCCTTATATACTTATAATCTTACTGAGAGCCAACTTAAAAGTATTTAATACAGCTATTCAAGTATCCTCTCATAATTTGTTTTAGACCAGTTAGTTGTAATTTCTTTCTGTAATATGGATTGTTATAAACCTTGTAACAAATGCTTATTATCTTTATGTAAAATTCACTCTCATGGACAAATTAGGTTTTTCTTCCACGAGTGAACTATAATATGAAATTTAATGTTCTGACCTTTCTTATGCTGGATTACTGAAAACGGTGTCATTTAGCTTTTCTGAACGCTCAAGCATATTTTTGTTGTTGGTTTAATGTGTTGTTTTATATTGTTGCTTCTAATTGCAGGGAAAAAATAATGTTACATATGTAATTTTCACACTGCTTCTTACTGTATGCAGGCGCTAAAGTTCTTGCTGTGTAAAAGAAACTAGTGGTTTGTTTTTTTCCTGGGAGCTCTGATGGCCAGAATTCTTGTTAATGACAGTCATTTCTCTGGCAGGAAGATGTTTTCACTTGTATTTACTTTTCAGTACAGGGCAATTATGCTGCTCTGTGTTGTGCACTCTTGGTAGTTTTTATCTCAAAAGAATTGCAGTGCTTGGAACAGGACTGCAGTTTGAAGCAGGTGCTGTGTTTTAATGTTATGCAAAATAACACTAAAATATAATTGTAAAGGAAATTAAGGAAACAGCTGCAATCTTGGCATGGTAACCACTACATTGTGATTCGTGAGCAGTTGTTGCAGCATCTTACATCACATCCAACACGGCAAAGATTTGTTTTAGTAAAGCTCACCTTGCTTATTTTTACTTCTGAAACTACTGTGCTGCTTCTTATGAGAGGGTTAGTGCAGAGACCAGACCACAACCTCAGTTACAGAGATGTACCACCTCACTAGTGACAGTTTTTAAATTGGGACTTGGCTTTAGTTTCATCTTAATCTTTTTTTTTTTTAAATTTATTTATATTTTTTCCCTCTAATGCTGAAGAAGAAGGATAGAACCCAATTACTGGAATGAAGGTTGCAAATGTCTTAACCCAACTAACATATGGAACCCTACATAGGCCCGAGGTGGTAAAATAGTAAAATAAATGGCCTATAGCAGGCCATCTGCCATTTGCAGGACATTTTCATTGTGCTTCATGCCAAACTGGAAATTAGTCTTTATATTAAAAATATATTTTGAATACAAATCAAAGATTTCAAGTGTGTAACGTTACACATGGCAAACACATTTCTGTCTGGGAGCTAGAGAAGTCCAGGAAAATCGTGCTGGAAAAATATTGCTTAGTTCAATGCTCAGGGCTCAAGTCATTCTCTTCTCTTTGCCATCTCTTTGTCTTCTCAGTAAGCACCGATTTCCTTTTGGAAACTGCACATCAGATATGAAAAACCCACTATTGCATGTGGCAGCTAAAGGGAGGGATGGCAACTGATGCCAAGTGTCACAATTTCATGTAAATTGAGGCTAGGATAGCATGTCCCAGCTGAGGAGCTGCCTCATAAACAGGGCTTTTAAAGAGTTGCTCATCTTGAAAGTATCCTTCCAATATCAGCTGATCAATTTTCAGGGTCCCTCTGAAAGGAAGGCAGCTGAGGTATCCTCAGTTTATTGACTGAAGAAATCGAAGCTCAGATTCTGTGCAAGAAACTCAGCAGAAGATGTTTGGCAAGTTTGTGGGTATTGGGCTTATATTACAGAATACACTGAGTCTTAACGCTAAAGATGTTTCAGAGCATTTTGGAGACGTGAAAGATAAGGATGCATAGAGAGGGAAGAGCCTGTTTCTTTCATCTTATGCAGAAATATTTATGTGTAAAATCACTTAAATCTGTCAGGTAAATCATTACTGTCTGGTGGTGAATCGAAGCCAGTTTCGTTGCTAGTGCACGATAACATGGATATTTTGTTAGCATTGTCTAGATAACTTGCCTCTCTCTGGGCAAAAAAATACTTTGATTCAAAAGTATTTGGGTGTACCTTTTGCTGCACGATTGTAAAATGTTCTTTCCATCAGTTTCTTGTAAGTCTCTCAGATGAAACTCATTTTGTAAAGCTGCAACGAGGCCTTGAAAACAAGTGTGTGTGTTTGTGGGAAGCAACTTGTCCTTCAGGAAACCGGGCCCACTTGTTAATTTTCGTGGTTGCAATTAGCACAAGATGTTTTTTAAAATAAAGAGTACGAAACGGGGAGTGTTTAACTGGAGTATTCAACACAATTAGCAAAAGATGTTTTTTAAAATAAAGAGTATGAAATGGGGAGTGTTTAACTGGAGTATTCAACACAGATGTTTTATTCTCCCATCCCCACCCCTCCCTGAAGATACAGCCTTACTTTAAGTGCTCATCCTTTGGATGTATTTAATGATGATGGAGTTAAATGATGAGGCAATTATGAAAAAATAAGTGAATAATAATACTTAGAAAAGATGTTTTTTAAAATAAAGAGTATGAAATGGGGAGTGTTTAACTGGAGTATTCAACACAGATGTTTTATTCTCCCATCCCCACCCCTCCCTGAAGATACAGCCTTACTTTAAGTGCTCATCCTTTGGATGTATTTAATGATGATGGAGTTAAATGATGAGGCAATTATGAAAAAATAAGTGAATAATAATACTTAGAGAGTTGGGTGATGGGTACACCAAAATATAGGGATGGAAATCAGGAGGGGATAGGGTAGTATGTCTGTGTCTGTTTACATCTCCTCTGAGCTTACAGCAGTGTGTGCTGTCTTTCTCTCCTGGCAGAGGTCACAGAGTTGAAGAGGTGCTGCTGGGAATTGGGAGCTGCCTGGACCACAATGCCCTACCCTGCTCCTGGCCTTGGGAAGTTGTGAGCTGCTCATGTCCATAAGGAGGAAGGATGGCTCATGGAATTCCTTCACAAGGCAAAGTTACCATAACAGTGGATGAATACAGCTCCAACCCAACGCAGGCGTTTACACACTACAACATCAATCAGAGCAGGTTCCAACCTCCACATGTGCATATGTGAGTATTCCTGACCTGTCTGTGTGTCTGTCTGTGTGTCTGTCTGTCTGCTTGTGCCTGAGAGCTGCTGTTGGAGTGTGTTGGAAACTGGGAAATTTGGTTAGCCACGTGAGCAAACTGGCAAAATGGTTATCAGATTTCCTACCTGGCCTGTCTGAGGAGCCTCTCCATCCTCTCCTGGAGCTGAGTGAGGCTCAGTGCCATCGCTGCCTTGGAGCTCTCCCCGCTCGGACTGATGGGTGCAGCTTGTCCCTTTACTGCTCTCACTTTTAACTTGCCTGAGGGACCCATTGCTTTCAAATTTCAGCTCCCTTCCCCCCAGCCCTTACACTCAGCTGCGAAATAGGCCTAATTGGGACTAATTGTGCCCCCTGATCAGTGACTCCTTTGTCCTGCCGGTTGCGAGTGGAACGTGTGCCGCACAAAGGGGCTGCTAGTGCCTCGAGAAATACAGAGCATTTTCTACTCCTTTATGGACTTCAGGAGGTGATGTATTCTCACCACTAGACTGTATGTTAACCTGCCTTCGAATGCAGCTCGATTTCAGCCAGTTGTAGTTTTTGGTTTCAGTGTCTTCAGACTTACAAACAATTCACAGTAGTTTTGCACAGCTTACAAAGAGCAGATTCAACCCCATCTCCTCTCCTCCACCCCCAGACAGTCAGACCAACTGCAGCAATGGCCAAGAATAAAATTCCCAGGGTAATCCTTATAAATAGAACTACAGGAAAGCTAAGAAACCATCTAAATAATATCAGAACCCATGGCCCCGACCGACAAAAAGCTTGGGGAGTGAGGAGCTGAAGGCTCCTTCTCTCACCTTGTTGTTCCTTGCATCATGTGCCCCGAGATCCTTGTGCTTCTCAGCACCTGGGCACAGTGGGCTGCTGGCAGAGAGCTGAGTGCCAGCTTTAACTCCGAATCTCCTTCCCATTGTTTTAGTTGGTTTTGATCTTTCGGGGAAGGCTCTTTTTCTTTTCGCAGCAATAGACTGGAAAGCACGTGGAACTAAAACAAAGCCGACATCTCTTGACCTCCTTGGAGACTTTGTTAGGCAGGATTTCGAACGGTGGCACACCATTGAGTTTCATAAGGATTTTGCATAATAAGGGGGGAAAGTTGTATGGTACTTCATCGCATTTTTGTTATGTAGAAGCTTGAGGGAAGAGTCACAATGTAGGAGTTCAGCACCTTCTAATAGGATTTCTTGTGGTTACAATGGTCCTAAAGGCAACTTTGGGAAGGATGCTGAGGAGTCTCTGTCGTGCTGACTTTTCAAGGTGAAAAAGTTTTCCTTAGTTGCGTTCGATTTGTTGCTACAACGATGGTGTAACTTTGCTTTTGGAAACATTTCCATCTCTTGATTCACTCTCCAGCCCTTTTGTCAGCAAATTTCTGTTGCACGTTTTGCTCTCCAGACTTGCACTAAGTACAAATTTTAGGTAGAGAATGAATTTGAAACAAGCAAAAAAAAAATCAGAAAGTAGTTTTAAAGAATCCCTTCTATTGATGTTGATTTCAGTGAGAGCTGAATTTAGGACTAAGTGTGGTGTGCAGCATTGTAAAAGTTGCTCGTGCTTTGTTTATAAAACTCACAAATATTTATACAGCCACTCCTCTAACAGTTTGTGAATTTCTCAAATGATACTGACTTGACAGATGCCTTATAAAAGATCCTTTTCTTGTTTGGAAAAACTTTGTAATTGAAACAAACACTGAAACTGCAAAGTACAATATAGTGACAGTATTTTAAAGGATCTTTAATGTAAATACTGCAGCTTTTTAAAATCATTAATTTGGTTTCAGTGGAGGATGTGGCATACTAAAGGGAGATCAAAGTTTAGAAAGATAGGAAATTAATTGGGCTCGGATTCACAGTGGAAGCAGAAAGAGCAACATTGCAGTGCAGGAGGTGAGTGCAGGTATAGGTCTGGATAGCAAATGATGGATTTTAGAAAACCTGTTGGGGAAAAACCAGACAGGATCCTACCAGGTGGGTAGAGGAAAGCAAGGAAGTGAAGATATGAGTGTGTCTGAGGGTTTGTGTGATGTGAAGAATAGTAGAATTATTTCTAGGGAGGGGAAGCTGAATTATGTGGCAGCCTCAGACAGGGGCTTAATTTGTCTTCTCAACTGGAAGCATTGTGTGTATTTCTGAAAGAGGATGTCATCAAGTGAGAAACCTGAACAGCAAATTGGTAAAAGCAGTATTAACAAAGAAACCATGATCTTTCTACCCTGTTGTATGTCTGTTAGTGCCATGTTGCTGCAGCAGCCAGGATTGATTTGATCTGGTTTTGCAGTCTGCTTTTCTTTGTTGCTGTATTCTAAAGTAATGCACGTGTTTGGGTTTAGGTTTTGTTATGTTGTTTTTTTTCTCTGAGAGTTTGAGGAAGCTTTATTCTCTAGTGAAAAATTTATTTCAAAAATCCTGGGATGATGAGAAATGAGTGAAGCAACATGGGAACTGAGTGTTGTGACATGTATGTGAATAGCAGGGCAGTATATTATTGCAGGGCCAAGCTGCATGCCATAAATCAGTTGCTGGGGGCAGCTTAAGGACTGTGTTCTTTGCTAAGGGAATTATTATTTTTTTTTTAGAGGTAATTTCTTTATGGATATGCATCTTCATGCACAAAGGTGAGAATTGGATTCTTGGTGTATACTGAGCTATTTCTGGTTCTTGTTTCCTTTGGGCCCAATTCTCATTTCACAGAGTAAATGAGAGTCCATGGAATAAACCTGGTGGGTAAGGCACTACTGGCATTACATGGGGCACATCCTGCACTTTTCCTGCCACTTTCATTTTGTGCCTTTCATGTGACAGTGTCATGTAGTTCAATCAGTTCTCTTACCATCTTTATATATGTTCTTACACCAGCAGCTCTTAGTGAATCTGCTTAAGTGTCCTATGAGGTAAACAACAGTGAATTTTTTACTTTACACCAGCAGTTCTTAGTGAATCTGCTTAAGTGTCCCATGAGGTAAACAACAGTGAATTTTTTACAGCTCCCTTAGCTTGGGCTGGCTGTGACAGCAGTTTTATCAGTTACTTAAACTCTTAATAGTATCAATCCGTTTGTCCAGTCTTTTTATTTTATTTCTCTCCTAATTAATGCTTGAAGAGATATTGTAAATGCAGGTTTTTATTGCACAATTATTTTTGCTTAAAGAGATAGAATTTTAAGTATTATTTTGTCATCTCCAAAAAAATCTTCCCACCCACAGGTTTCACTTACTTCCTGAAGGTGTTATAAAGTGTTGGCATTTGAATGCTTTGTACAAGTCGTATTTACTTTCAGTTACTTCAAATTAACTGCACCACCTTAGAAAGGCAGCTGAAAAATAATATATAATGATCATAATATGTTTCCTTTTGCTTCATGTTGGTTATTCTTCTTCTGAAGGTTTTCATACTATCAATTTT
Source organism: Acanthisitta chloris (assembly GCF_000695815.1). NCBI lineage: Eukaryota > Metazoa > Chordata > Aves > Passeriformes > Acanthisittidae > Acanthisitta > Acanthisitta chloris. The sequence continues at coordinate 7,602 of NW_008673225.1, forward strand.
TTAGTCATTATCTGTGGCTTCAAGAGGCAAGTGCTTCTTGCTCCTTTGGTGTGGTGCTGCCAAGTATGATAAGGTGGTTTTTGTTTGGGTTTTGTTTTTTTTAAACAAACCAGCTTTTAAGCCTGTTTAGACTTTTGAGATGTTTCCATAAGAGGCTGTGATCAGTGATGCTAACAATATCAGTTAGGATGCAGCCTGGGGACAAATCCAAATGGAAAAATACTCAGGTTTTAACCAGAGAGAAAAATCTTCTTGTTTGGGTACAACACTCCATTTACTTGCAGGGACAAAGAAAGGGGAGAGTGAAATAAACTTTGTGGTATTTGTGGTGGAAAATGCCTGTTTGGATAGGCCCAGCTGGTGAGGCTGAGGGAGTTTTGTGGAGATAAAATAGCTGTAGCCTAAGCTGCTGCAGGCTGAGCCTTTTCTAGGAGTTCATTAGCTTTTCTTTGGCCTCACCAGCAGGGATGGGTGGCTTGTTTTTTAGGAGTTAACATGAGTACACGTTAAAACTCTGTTATGGTTTAAATGCAGTAATAGGGGAGTAAGAAAGACAGAGGCTTCTGTGCCAGAGCAAAACCAAGTTTATTCATACCTGGAGATACATTGAGCTTTATGTAACTATATCATTTTACTGCCTTTTCTGTACTGGAGTAATCCCCCATGAGAATGTTCTTACTTAAAAACAAAGACTATAAGCAGAGTTTTATATTAGGAGGAATATATATATATAAGGTTGAATAAAGTACTTAAATGTCTAAGTGTGTATAAATGTGTATATATAATAACAGTAAAATAAAAACATAGCTGTGTGACCATAGGAGAAAAAAAACCTCAACTGTGATGAAGCCTTACACTGTTAAAACTCAGAGTTCTCATTAGACTGTTAACCCTGAGAAATAGGATTTTGCTTGGTTTTTGTTCTTGAGGAAACTCCAGCATTTAATGTGCTTTCTAAATCCCACTGAGATTAGTGGGAAATTATGCATTTGATTTGTAAGATTCTCAACTTTTGTTTTAGATAAGGTGTGTGATATTTAGAGGGGCAGGAGAGAGTTGGCATTAGTAAAATATGAGCTCATTTGACACTTACAGAATAGTAGAGTTTGTACATGTAATATTATTGATTGAGAAGACAGAGATTCAGTCTTAAACTGAATCAGCTGTAGTCAGCTATGCCTAGTGTGGCTGGACAGGCTCTTTCAGCTGGTACTGGTGTGAGAGGGGGTTGTAGTTTTGGTAGAAATGGGTGCTCTGGCCATTAATAACACTTTATTTTTTTTACTTTTTTTTTTTACAAAAGCATACACAGCTCATGCCCACCTGAGCCCCTTTTCACAACTTATTTTTCAAAATAAATAAATCAACCACTACTCCCTGAAACAATCAATCTATGTTTAAGTTCTAGTCATGAAGACATGAGTACATTGAATGAGATTACTTACTTTTCTTGTTTGGAAAACTTTGGCCTTGCTTTTGGGCACAGGGATTTCTTCTGGGGTCCTGGCTCCCAATCAGCTTACCTTTGTGCAGGTTTAGTCTCCTTTCCCTCGCTGGTTCCTCAGCTGAAATGCAGCAGTTCAAACCATGCTGTCTTCAGGAAAACCAACCTGTTTTTCTCTAGCCAAGAGCAGTAGTAGCCCTTCAACACTTGTCCTGGAGCAGCTGAGCTCTCCCTGCAGCAGCTTGGTGAGAATTCCAGCAGGATGCAGGGAGGATGACAGCTGGAGGGGAGAACCCTTACAACTGTCCCAGGATAAATATTCCCCCACTCAAGAAGAGTGACATGAAATGATTATGTTTTCTGGTTCTTCTGCCATGGAGCAATGGAAGCTGGGTGGCAAATAGGCTAATTTTAATCGTCATTAAGAAAACTCTTTTACTGGTGCCTGTGCATGTGTTTGTGTGAGTGAAGATCTCTACTGGTTTTACATTATTTAAAGTGACTCGTGCAAAGATCTGAATATCACATAAGCATTTAAACATCACTTAAATTTTACATGTAAAATGAAGGCAAAGACTTTGTTATGAAGCTACACTTAAAAACCTTTTTTGATGCTGGAGTGGAGCATGCTGAAAGTGGAGGGTTAATACAGTGGTGATAGAAGGCTCAGGAATCACAGTTTCGTAACTAAAACTCAAATTTAGGGCCCTTGTGTTGTGTTTATACAGTGCAGTCATAATATGCTGAATGCTCTTGAAAAATACCTTAAGTTTCTGACCTTTTTGTCATTGTGAAAAAGGAATAATCCTAACCTACTATTAAAAGAATGCTCTGACATCCCTGGAAGGCTGATGCTGTAAAGGTGCCAATATCATTATTATAAATGTAGGAAAGGTTTCAAATAATGTTGCTATTTTATTACTCTCTTTCCACGTTGCCCTGCCCTAAGACAGAAGCCAGGCCTGGTTCAAACTGGAGATAAACCCTTTACCTCTGGTGCTGCTGGGAACAGGCTGCCAGAGCAGCCTCTGTGCCTATCAGAATCAATCCATCAGTCCCTCAGTGTGAGCTATCTGCCTTCTGCAGCTCCCACGTGTTGTCTGCCTGAGAAGAGCTGTGCTTGGAGGTGACTTGCAGGGCTGGAAAGGGGAAGATCCCTGATCTGCAGGCTCCAGTGCTGAACCTGCCATTCCCCAGCTGCTCATTCCTGCCCCTGTGCCCCACACTCTGCCACCTCATCTCCTCAGGAGTCCTGGCAGAGCCTTTTGGAGGCTGCTGTCGAGATCATACTGCTGAAATGGGCTGGGGTAACAATGTCCTTTTAGTGCTGCTATTTGGTTGTTTGGGTTGTTCTCTGCCAGCACAGGGGAGAGGGCAGTGAACTTTAATAAAATGTGACATGGGCCAGTGGGAAGGATAGAAGGAGAGGCAGATTTCTTCACCTTACTTGAAGAAGTAAGATTGATGAAGATTTGAATTGTTGAAATTATGCTTTTAAAGCAACACCTTATAGAGTCAGTCTGGCCACTGTTGGTAAACTCTGAGAGGGAGGAAAAAAAAAAGGGAAGCCCTGTAAACAACGTGAGCTTAGATATCTGTGTTATATGTTAAATTACTATATGCAGTTTGCTTATGTTTGATGAAGGACTATTTCAGAAGTGATCAAATGTTGGTCATGGACATGGATTTTTGTACTGAATGTTGGCATAGTAGTTTTTTGAGTGCATTTCTGATCTTGATCTCCCAGTAGTGTCTTAATTTTGGGGTCAGTTGCCTAACATGGGTATTGATGACAAAATCCAGACATGGGGAGCTAGTGGATCCCTTCCAAAAGGGACACTTTGAGAGTTTTGGGTTTGAATCCTGCATAGCTTGAGACATAAATGCTCTTAGGCATAGCAGAAGTACAGTGAGGTTGGGAGAGCTTGTAAAGTTACTACTTTGAAGACAGTTAAGCCTGGTGTCAGGGTTACCTGCATTGCTTCAGGCCATAGGTGCTGGCAGGGAGAGTGGAATGCCAGTGCTGGGTAGGAAGTCCCCTCAGTCTTGCATGGGAAAATCATTCAGCTCTTAATTCACACCAGGTTTTTCCAAGTCCCTAGAGAGGATTTCAGCAAATTCTGAGTTTCGGTCCTGGAAGTAATGACTTCTTGTTTCTAGTTGTTTGAGTCGTATTTGGCTCATGTCATAGTTTTATGGACTTCAGGATTGTTTCTGCTCCCAGAAGCCTTGGTGTACTGGCCTTCAGCTCTTTTCTGTAGTGCCCACATGCAGAGCAGTACAAAATAGAGGGAGGTAAGCCTGTCTGCATATATACCTGCACATCTTTCATAGAAGATATTTCAGAAGATACAAAGAGCTTGTTCGATGGGATTTGGAGATTCAGGTTGTGTCCATTTACTTTCAGTTTTGATGTGGGACAATGTCAGTTTTTACACTGTGTATTGTAGAGGGCAAGTTTTGTATTACTGTATGGTTGGTTTGAATTATGAGGAAGCTGTGGCTGAATTATGGATTCGTTTAGGTTGGATTATCAAGTCCAGCCATTAACCTAACACTGCCAAGTCCACCACAATGTAAGCTAATACATTAACTGCTAAAGATATTAAAAAAAAAAAATCTGCAAATTAAGATCACATACAATGAAACTGCAAACGTGTGCATTTAAAGTCAAACCAATTCTGCCCTGTAGTAAATGTGACTAGACTTCATTTAATGTTTTTGTTTTTTTTTTTTGCTGCCTTTTTCAAACAAAAAGTTGGAGTATGATAATCTTGTACCCAGTAACATGCAGGGAGCAGTACTGAGTGGTTAGAGCAGAAAACTCCAAACAATAAACTTTAGGTACCTGGCATTGCAGTCATTTTATCTCCTGAAGAGCTGACCATAAAGCTTGGTCGTAACCTCCATAAACCTGGAGATTTCTCCCAGCACATCAGCTCTGTGTCCTGCAGAATCTGCTGCTGTTGGCTGGAACAAAGTGCTGGTGGATGAGCACTGGTGTTGCTGCTGCTGCTGAAGCTTTTGGAGTAGGGGCAGAGAGGATGGCTAGAGAGCAAGTCAACTGGTAATCCCCAAGTACAGTTGTCCTTTTGTAACTCTCTTGGATCCATCAGACCCATATTATTTCTGCTGTCAACAGAGTTTGCCTGTGTACTCTCCACTGAGAGGGTAATGCTTGCCCCTATTTTTATATGCCCTATTTTATAATGAGCATATTTTCTGAATTTCTATCATGATGTTGAGGAGAGAGACAAATAAGAAAATTCCAACTGCCTCCTGTTTTTACCAAAAGATGTTTTGAATGATGATGCTGTGTGGTGTCTTGCAAGATTTGTTTTTGTCACAGCTTGTGGATTTCATATTCCCAGACCCTCTCTCTTCCTTGCATGCTGCCTGACATTAAGGCTACAGAGATTCCACTGGATGTTGACAGGGAAAAAAAACAGCATCAGAGGTTTCCTTGCAGCACAGTCCCCACTCACTGTACTGGGCATTAACTTATATCCAGCACATTAGACTTAAAAGCACAGAGCCATTAAGTGCAGCACTCCCTTCCCAGGAGGGCAGCAGATGGAGAGAGAATGGGGGAGGGAAGGAGAAAGGACTATGATAGAGGGACTTGATCTGCTGTATTTGTAAGCCAGGAAACTTGCTATTTACCACGTTTACAATTTCTCTGCTATAAGGAATTGAGTGTAGTGACTGTGAGCATCAGGGTCAGCACATTACTCCAAAATGTTTAGCTATTGTATCAGTTTATGGGAAGGAAAAGGTGCTAGTCCAGTATATCTTTCCTCCTGTTCCCTTTATGTAGGGAGCACAAAGAAAAAAAGTCATTACTTTTTAATTACTCTAGGCTTCTTTGTTTCTTAAAGCACATAGACTTTTGGCCAGCAGTGAGTGTTAACAATGGGTGATTTTCTGGCCTGTGTATGGTGAAGTACTAGTTTTGGGGAAAATGATGTTGAGAATTAAAATTTCATGTGGTCCAGCTTATTTAATAAATAGGAGCCTTGTCCTATACTTGTTAAATGCAGTGATTAGTGACATTATTATTGCTTCCAGTGGGACAGGATCTGTCACTTAGAAACACCAGATTAAGTGGCTCCCTCAATTTTAAGCTATGATTCTTTCAGGGTCTTCTTTTCTCTGTTTTTTTAACAATGTACATATAAGATTATGATAATTGACAGATATTAAGGAAGAAGGAAATTTCATCTTTATGGTTTATTTATTTTTTTTAAATTTAAAGTCAGCCAAGCATTCAGTTTTCCTCCTGGTGGAAAGGAGTGAGTAAATTAAAATGAAATAAATACACCATTATACATGAAAAAAGTATATATAACCCAGGTGTAATCTTTGAAATAACTTGAAAGTTTTTTGTATAATTGTTTAATTTTGATTATATCTCTCTTGACATCAGTTTTATTTTCCATTGTTTTTTGTTTGTTCAACATTGATGTTTGCAGCTTTGACAGGAAGGTATGTGTGCAAGAAGAATTCATTTTGTTCTGCTGTTGTTATTATTCTATACCTTGAAAGTTTCCACTTAGGTACCCTCTTTGGGTTACTGGGGGAGAGTTATGATTCATATTGCAACTTGTTAGGTGTTTTGGAGGTTATTTCAATTGTTTGTACAAAGTTCTTCAGACACTTTTTCTGCTAGAAATGTCAGTATAATGAGACTGCACAGATCAAATACTGTAATAGGAGTTTCAAACATCTATTGCCATGAGTTCTGTGCCTTCAAGAGGACAGGTTGGTTTAAAAATATGTGTATGCAGAGACTTCATTTTCTTTTGAGTGAGAATAGAAAAGAAATCCGTGGTGTTGGTTACAAGGAATGGAAATGGGCTGTGTTTAGGGGGATTGTGTGCTGTGTTCAGGCTCATTAATTTTAGATATAATTAATACAGAGCATATTTTCCTGGAAAGGATCATAGAATCAACCAGGTTGGGAAAGACCTCCAAGATCATGAAGTCCAACCCTACCGTGGTCACTAGCCCATGGCACTAAGTGCCACATCCAGTCTCAGCTTGAAAACCTCCAGGGATGGGGAATCCACCACCTCCCTGGGCAGCACATTCCAATGTCTGAGCACTCTCGCTGTGAAAAATCTCTTCCTAATCTCCAACCTAACCCTCCCCTGGCAGAGCTTGAGTCTGTGCCCTCTTGTCCTGCTGCTGGTTGCCTGGGAGCAGAGACCAACCCCCACCTGACTCCAACCTCCTGTCAGGGAGTTGCAGAGGGTGATGAGGTCTCCCCTGAGCCTCCTCTTCTCCAGGCTGAACACCCCCAGCTCCCTCAGCCTCTGCTCATGGCACTTGTGCTCCAGTCCCTTCACCAGCCTCGGTGCTCTTCTTGCAGCCAGTCTAGATTGTCAAGAGAAATATTAATTTAAGTTGAAAATTAAGTTTGGATCACTTGGCCTCCTTGGTTCATACCATCATTTAGTACTGTCATACTATTTTCAGTCAGTGTTTCTCTTAAAAGATTTTTAAGACATCATTCTATGGAATGAGAGACCTTTTATGAATCATTTTTTTCAGTGTGGAGTTAAAAGGTATAAACTGAAACACACAGAGCCAGGAAATTGGTGGAGTTTTTTGATAAATTAGTTCAAATTAAATGGGGTCCTATAGAAGATATGGAACAGTAAGTGACAATTTTCTGTACATCTGTCTATAAAGAGGCAATGCAATTTCTTTAGGGTTCAGACACTTCTACAATAAAACGCAGGAGAAATGTACTGAAGGTGACTAATACAGAATAAATGGAAGATGAGAAATGGATAAATAATTTCAAATATCTAGGAATAACCAGAGCTAAGCTGTTGGCCTGAAGTGCAGTTCTTAGCCCACCTTGCACCTGAAGCTGTATTTTGTTTGCTGGGATTGTTCTGCCTGTGTATCTCTTGGCCCACCTTGCACCTGAAGCTGTATTTCGTTTGCTGGGATTGTTCTGCCTGTGTATAAGTTTAAAGTCATCCTTGCTCTAGCATGAGACATAGCAGGGTAACATACATCACAGCATTGCTGTGGTAGTAGTATTAGAATCTTTCATGTTTGTATGTGCTTTGTTATTTTCCTAACACAAAGGTTTTTTAGGTTTTGATCTTCCAGACTTAAGCCTTGTAGTTGTTTGCAAGGGAGTGTGGCCACGCTGACCAAGAGGCTTGAACGTTCCCATACTGAGCCAAGGTCACTGAAACCTCTCAGTGCTGTGCCAGAATCTAGTGGCTCTAAAGGCACGTGGGTTTGTTTTATTCTTTACTGGTTTTCTTCTGTTGGGCTTAGTGTGCCTTGTGAGTAGTGTCAGGCTGGGAACAAATTCTCTTTCTCCACATAGGCACACAGAGCTATTGTAGTCACTGTCAGAACTTCCCTCATAAGTTCCCCACAAATGACTGTCGGGACCACACGTGGAACCAGAAGGGTAGATTAGTCTCTGCCTCCAATCAGACCAGAGTTTTTGCAGAGAACTGTGGTGGTCTTTGTTATGTGAATGTCTTTATAGGAAATAAAGCACAGTCCTTTGTGGTTTGTTTTTAGGTTGGTTTTTTTTTAAGGCACCAAACAGCTGTCAGTGGGGTAGAATTTCTATTTGTTTAGGGTAAGATTAGGCAATGAGCTCTAAATGAAAAATCAGGTATCGTGCTATCTATCCCCTGGGTCATCTAATCTGAAACACTATGCTCTGCATTCATAGGGTATGGACTGTGCTGACAGGTATGTTCAAAGAATATAAGGAGGTTTTTTTCCCCCCTCGATTTTTCAAACAGAAAAAGGCAGAGAATTAAGAGTTCAAATGTTGATTCCCTGATGGTGTAACTTAAGTATTTTATGTATTAACTACATGGGGAGCTGCTGGAGTTGCCATCCTTCTAATTTTAGTATCCTCCCAAAGGCTGTTCACCTGCAGAAGAAACAGTTGAATGGAGCATGAGAAAGTTCCTTGAACTGCCTCAGTTTGCACTTAGCTTATTTGAATACTTTGACCTGAAACAGTGATAACCAGGCATCGTGGTACACGAGTGGCTATAGCTGGGAGAAGTTTGGAAGAGGGAGCAAAACCTAGGCTGTCTTTATTTAGTATGTTGCCAGCCCTGCTGCAGAATTTAAATCAATGTCTGTGAATGTTTATCCGACTTTTGCAGCAATTTTTGGTCCAGTACTGTGGAAGGGTTGTGTGACTCCAGATGTGACAACCTGTGTTCTGTGAGCATGATGGGGTTAGGGTCTGTTCTCTGTGAGCATTACGTGTCTCACCCCTTTGCCAGTTTTTGGTAGTCAAACCACAGCATCTCCTAGTTGTAGGAGGCTCTGTGTGTACAGCATTAGTTGCAGCTTGAGATTTTAGTGATGTTGGTTCAATGGTTTTTCAGATATCTTCAAAAACAGGTGAGTGTGGGTTTGGTTTTTTTTTCAGTATTAAAGCAATGACTACACAGGGCACAGCAAAAACTGGTTTGCAGTATTAAAACAATGTCTACACAGGGCACAGCAAAAACTGGTTTTTATTTGCCTTACTGGTGCTGCTGCCTGTGTTTTTGAGTTTTCTGATCCATTGCACAGCTACACTTGTGTTTCCTTTGAGGAGCCTTATGACTGTAGTTTAGATGTGTCTTCTACAATGTGTGATGCATCTGCCAGTGACCTGGCAGCTTAAATCGAGTCAGGAGTTCAACTGTACAAAGCAAAAAGAAACCACATTGATTAACCAACCCCCATGTATCTTTTGGTAATTAGCAAAGGTGATATGGGTAATGACAGCAAAGACTTGAAGCTAAATTGAGACATTTTAGTAGGTATTTCTCCCACTGTGAGAATCTGAGTTTGCAATGGCATGGGGGGACACCAGTCCACATGTGCAGCTTAAATAGGTCTGGATTCTGCATCATAAATATGCACCGGATGCAGGGGAGAAAACCAGCACATTCTCTCAGGATGCTGTTAGGGCCAAGCAGAATCTCATTAGGGACAACTTCAAAGATTAGTTCCTCATGTCCATAAAAACAAGTGTAAATTATCTTCTGTGAGCCTGCTGTTAGCAGTTGCACTGTTACATTATGCATGTAGACCAGATTACACGTGGTATGAACAAACCACCCTATGTTTCATTACTGTTTCATTTTTATGCTAGGCATGGCAACTTGGCTATTTATCGTTGTAATTTTGGTTAATATAGTGTTTGACTTAAAATTTCCCGTTCTATTAGCTCTTAGCAGTGACTCAATGTCTGAAAAGGACTTTGAGGTTCTATAGTGCTTGTGTTGTTACAGAGGGAGAGCATAGAGGCAAATCCTTGTATTGACAGCTTTGCTTGCCTGCTCATTCTGCTTCCTGCACCTAGTGAGAAGGTGATGCTGCTCTGCAGCACTTGACCTAAATGTTTCTGAAAATGATGAAGGGGTAGAGCTTAAATAATGTGTTTCACTGGTCCACGTGCCCCATCAGATACATTTGAAAGGCCAGTTTGTAATTGTTGCTGGGAAAGTGTTTTGAAATAGTCAAGTGCAACCTCTGTGCATGGAAATTTTGTCACAAGTTTCTATAGGATCAAGGTTTTTGAGATTGTCTTTATTATCCTTGGAGGTGCTGTGGAATATTTTCTTAAACTGAATGATATTGCTTAAAAAGGAAAAATATATAGTCAAGTTTTTCCCCCCTGTGATATTTTTGCCTTTTTCCATATGCCTTGATCATCGATGAAGGAAAGCATTCATTTGCATGCTTAGTCCAGGGTCATCACTGCCTTCAGATGTGATGTTAAACTCCTGAGTGGGGCAGCAATCTGATTTGCACTGTGGTTTCACAAAGACTTGTGACCTGAGGCTGCTTTAAGCTGCTCAGACTAACATCCCATGTAACATCCACTGTGGCTTGAGAGCTGGTTCAAGCCACTGCCTGTTAAATTCATGCCAAGGAGCATGTGAGGCAGTGGTTATTTGGGAACTATTTTGCCCTGCTCTTTTGAGGGTGGTGGTACTACTAGCTCGATAACCCTCACTCCTCACTCACTGCTGCTCTGTTCTCCCACATGTGCCTGAGTTGTATGTGTAGCATAACTGGGAATTCAGAATGATCCCCTGGAGTGAGTATGTAGCCCAGTTGAGTTCTCCAGTCCTGTTCACCATCTGTCCCTGTACAGTCGTACTGGCACAACAGGACAGACTGCTGGAGCAGGAACCAGACCCAGCCAGAAGGGACTGGGAGCTGCAGAGGCTGGCACTGCTGCTGAAATCAAGGCCATGATCTGCATCCCCACACGGCTTGGTATTGGCTCTCTGCTTAATGTGTGGCCAAATACAGTTTGTTTACAGAGGCACTTCACAAGACATAGCTATGAAATTGTTGGGTTATGTGTCTTGAGGTGTCAAATGGTTTAGAGTTCACTGTGTAGGTGAATTGCAAAGCTAGAGTGAACCCACTTGAGGCTTTTGTGTAATTTCCAGACAAGATGTAAAGGATTTCACACCGTCGTTCAAGGTTACAGGAATAATCTGAGATAATTTCTACATCCTGAAGGGCAGGAGTGCACCTGTGGAGATCAGTGGGAATTTGTCTTTCTGCAGGGCCAGAGCAGTGCTTTGAAGTGTGGAGAGTGCTGAGCTGCCAACTCTGCTGGTGGAGCCACAAAAGTGATGATGCAAGGCCCTGGCTGGTGCAAGGGTGCAAAAGTACCACCCTGATTTGAACTGTAGCATAGTGTCTGCAGAAGCCCAGAAGATAAGGGGGTAATGTGTATGTTTCAAACAGTGATAGCTGGATGGCTGTGGAGCCAACCAAGGGTTGTTGGTAATAACAACCAAGGATTGTTGGTAATAACAGCCAGGGATTGTTGGTAATAACACACTCAGGGGAAAAACCAGGATGTGGCTGGAGAAAGGGCCATATGGAGGTCAGACAGCAATTTTCTGGGACAAACGTCCTTGTTTGAGCTTCTGGAGCTAAGCATAGGACAACACAGCACAGAACCAGTGCAGGAATGAGATTGAGAAGTGTGCATGGACTGTAGGGGGGAATTGAAAGCACCCAAGACCCCCAAAGCTCTCCTCCCCTTTCATCCTCCCTCTGTATTCAAAACACACTTCTGTGAGAAGGATTTGACTGAGCTTTATTTTCCCCCCTGTGATTAAAAACCCAAAGGAATCGACAAACCCACGCGGTTTATATTTGTTTCTACATGTGTGTATGATATGCACATGTACATAGAGCTGGTGGGTACCTGATGTCCAGAGAGAATATTAGCATACAGTGATAGCTTTGCCATTTTCTGGAAGTTTGCTTCCTATTGACATTCTCTTGACTTGGATTTTAAAGCCTTTAAACCCTGACATGGTTTGTTATCTTGGTCAGGAATGATCAGTTTCATTGGAAGTTCAAGACTGTGTGGGGAGGAAGTCTTCATTTACCATCATTGTTTAGGTCTGGCTCGTTGTCTGCCCGGAGCAGACAATGTTTGAAGGGGCGATAAGATAAGAAGTGGCAGTGATAGCCACACTGTAGGGTTACTGCAAGGGCACGAAACAGCTCAGGCCATTGGACTTTAGAGGTCTGATTCTTAGTTAGAATGGGTGATTGAAATGTTCTTCTCGTAGAGTTGGCAGTTAATGTGGCATTCATGTCAGTGTGTCCCTCAGGAAAAAATGAAGTGGTTGTAGGAAAAGAAAAAAAAAAGCAAGCATAGTCTGTAAAGCAGGGCAGAGTGTAGCTTGGGTTTTCATGTACAGCATGGTCACTTGCTGCTTTTAAAGTTTGAATAAATACATGAGACCATTTAAGGATACAGTTTTGTATAAAAAAAATGTAGTAACAATAAAACATGGATGGTTAGGACTGAGATGCTGGGAACAAAAGGTGTGAAGAAGGCTGTGAAATACATCCCCTTAGCACAATAAAGAAACTGCAGCCAGGGCTCTTATTATCTCAATATATTAAAGATATTTACTTTTTTTTCCCCTTTCTTCATTCATTTTGTTTGTTTGCTTTTAATTTGTCTGTTTAGGATGTCTGTTTCCCATCCCACCCAATACCATCTCTAACAGAAAGAGACATCTGGAAGTCAATATATTTATTTTCTTTTTTCCCCCTTTCTTCATTCATTTTGTTTGTTTGCTTTTAATTTGTCTGTTTAGGATGTCTGTTTCCCATCCCACCCAATACCATCTCTAACAGAAAGAGACATCTGGAAGTCAAACATACAATGCAAGATTTGACTGTGTCTGGAAACAGAGAAAACACCTCATTAGACCAAGGAGGTTTTTATTTTTGCACGAATAGGAAAAACCCCACCCCGCTTAACATTTAGGAAAATGTCTATGTTGTAGCTTCTGCTGAAAGGAGCAGCACAATGTCCTCATTCGTGCCATGCCCCAGTTGCTTCATTTGTGCTCATACCATTCCACCTGGTGCTGAGTCCACTCATGGAGGGGTCGTGCAGCTTCTAGGACTGGTTAGTCAGTCGTACCATGAGAAGTGGTGAGTTGAACACAGGAAAACAGATAGATCTAGGCCTAGGTCTGCATGGCTGTTGTGTGAATCCTCCTCTCTATGCCTCAAGTCTTGGCTTACAGTACTGGCTCCAGCCAGTTAGAGCAGCTGCTCTGTGAATGGAACTGGGAGGAGGTTTGAGTGAACACCTATGAGTGGTTGGGAGGATGTGAGCAGACACCTGTTTATAGGCTCCTGATAGAGAAGAAGAACTTTTTCCCCTTTTACTTGACAAGTACCCATGAAATTGTTCATGATTCATTCTTTCACGCTGTGACTTTTAAGGATGGCACAAGTCTGTGCTTGTGTATTTTGCACTCCAAGCCTGTAAAAGTGCCTTTACCAGATCTGTGAATGAGGTGGATGGTGGAGACAATTGCCTTGAGAGGTTTCCTGATACAAGGTGTTATCTCCCAGGAGTCAGAGCTTGGTGGGACACTCATGAAAGAGAGAACCATCAGGGAAAATCCAGGACACAACAGGTTTTCATGGTTAACACTTTCCTCTGTTTTGCTTAGCAGTGTGGAAAACAACAGCATAGTTGATGCAGTCGGCAGCACTTCCAGTACTTACTTTGACCTCTAAAAGTGGCTGTACATTGTGTTAGCCTCAGTGTGCAGCTCTGACATCTGTTAAACTGGTGGCAGGCCATATGTAATGTCTCAGGGCTGAATTCTCTTTGAACCATACTGCAGTTGTCCCTCCACATATAAACATGTTCCCATCACGCTTGGCCTGGAATTGCATTTTTGCCATCAGGCTGGGAACTGAAAAGTGAGTGGCACATGACACGAGTCAGAGACCTTGTTAAATTCCTGTGAGGTTAGATTCCCTTTGGAGAGTTGGCTTGCCAGAGTGGAGCAGAGCTAGGCAAACCCCTGCTCACTGACATCTTGAGGCTGGTGGTACAGACACCTGGCAGGTCGCCTCACCCTGAGAAATGGTTCAATGGCAAGTCTGTAATTCAGGCTATTATCTGGGCATGGTTGTTTAATAAAGGTGAAGGGCAGAGTGACTTAGTGGATCATGTTTGGTGGGTGTGTATGAGAGCACAGAGGGAGAGTGGCATATAAAGACAGGTATCGTGACGCAGTGAATTCCTTCAGCCACTTTAATTAGCTGTTTAGCAAAAAGTATACACCTGTGCTTGCTAAACTCAGAGGTATTTGCCTCTTTCTTGATGACACTGTAAACGTTGTGCAGGTATCAAGTCACAGTAACAGCAAAGTATTCCTTCGGTGACAAATGGTCTTTGGGGAGATCGTGATGTTTCAGATAAGAAAATGTCATTTGTGTGGGTGAGATGAGCATAGTTCTTTGGAACTGCATGACATTCCCTTCATCAGTTAAAGACAATCATTATTTAAAAAAAAATCTATCATGTTATTTGACAGAGAGAGAAATAGACATGATCCTTGTTACTGTAGGTAATGCCAATGGAAAAAAGCAAGTGCTAGAGGTGGTTTCTTTTGCAAAAGTAGTTGCTGCTGGAAAACCTTTGAGCATGTTATTTCGTTTCTACAGCAGCCTGCAGACAAAGCCATTCCTGAGGAAAGGGTTAGAACAGTTGATTTTCCAGAAGGCAAATAGGCTTTTAATTCTAGAAAGAGACAGTTTTGCCCTTTAGGAATATAGCTAGTCTCAAGTCTTCCCAGTCTGCAGAAGATGAAGGAGCTCAAGATTTTATAGGCTGGAGTAAACCAGAAGAGTAGAACTAGATGGAATAATGAATTGCAGAAGGGATTTCTGGAACAGACTGAAGTATTGCCAGTTTTGCCCTTAAGGGCTGTATTTGTTATGAAACAGTCTGTAGGTCTGTTCTTGATTGCCAAAATGTTTGGAGGGAGGAAAGAGGAGAAAGGTTGCAGGAAATTAGTCACCTCAGTCAAAGAACTAAGAATCTTAATTGCTAATTTTGTTTAATATAGATGACTGTAACAGTATTGATGTGGACAAAGTAGTTTCTCTTAGCTCACTTTCCTGTGCTGTTATGGTCACTGTGAACTTTGACTTTATTGACTTCAGTAAGCACAAACCCTCATGCTGTGCAACTGGAAATTTCAGTGGCACTGCCAGAATGCAGAAATGTAAAGGAAAATGTAAAAGAAAAGAAAAGCCCCGTGGATCCAGATGTAAAGGGAGAAATGGCAAAGACAGCTGTTCCCTGGTTTTAACAGTTGCATGTTTTTTGCAGTGCATTGGGTTTTTTTGTCTCCTGGAGCAATGTACTTAGTTAGCCTGTTTCCTTCCTTAAAAACTACCCTAATAGTTATAAGCCTGTCAAAGGTTTAATATCTTTTACAGAATGTTTAGTGATGGGATTTTTTTGCTGAAAAGTCACCAAAAACGTGGGGGTTTTTTGGCCCTTTTTTTTTTTGGTTTTGTTTTTCATTTGCACTTCTCCATAGCCTTGCCAGAGCTGTTGTGGAATTCTGTTGTAGCCTGTTCTTGGAAGGTACCTGGGGAAACAGCCCTTGGAAAAAAAGGGGTCCAGGAGGGATGGACATACTTCAAGAAGGAAGTATTGAAGGCACAGGGGCAGGTCTGGCTGAACAGGGAGGCTCTGCAGGAAATTATGAAAAAAAAGAGTTTATCAACTCTGGGATAAAGGGCAGGCTACTCAAAAAGAGTTCAGAAATATAGTCAGGCCATGTAGGGAGAAAATTAGAGAGACAAAGATAGAATTTGAATTAAATCTGGCCACTTCTGTCAGGGATAGCAAAAAGTGTTTCTATAAATACATCAATAGCAAAAGGAAGGTTAAGGAAAACCTTCATTCCATGTTGGGAATGGGAGGGAACAGAGTGACCCAAGATGAGGAAAAGGCTGAGGTACTTAACACCTTCTTTGCCTCAGTTTTTAATACTAGGACAGGTTGTCCTCAGGACAACTGGACTCTAGAGCTGATAGAGATAGGAAGGCAAATAGGTTATAGTCAGGTGGACAAGAGGGCACAGACTGTTGTAGTCAGGTGGACAAGAGGGCACAGACTCAAGCTCTGCAAGGGAATGTTTAAGTTGGATATTAGAAAGAGAATGTGCTGCCCAGGGAGGTGGTGGATTCACCATCCCTGGAGGGTTTCAAGCTGAGACTGGATGTGGCACTTAGTGCCATGGTCTAGTGACCACGGTAGGGTTGGACTGGATGATCTTGGAGGTCTCTTCCAACCTGATTGATTCTGTGATTCTGATTCCTGCTCCATTAGAGGTAAAGGAAAAAGAACTGGCACTTCATTTCCATGCTGAGAAATATTACTGTGGGTGGATAGGTGGGTGCAATTTTACATGTGTTCTTAGTCAAAGCAAAAATAGTTTTGATTGTTCAACAAAAAGCAACCCACCCAAGTTAGTATAGCTGAGGATAAGTGACCTGATAGTTCATCTGTTTATGCAGTTTGGTTTAGTCAGTGTCAGTTTTACTGCTAATTTTCAAGCAGCTGAAGCTTCTCTGAAGTTTTTGTTAGCATAATACCTATTAAAAAGATTTAATTTTCTTGTCCTTTTAAGTACTAAGAGGAATATGAATATGAAAATCGAGACTATGTATCCACGTAGGGAAACTGATTCAAGATAGTTCCTAAAGAAAATGCTGTTCTCCAGCTGTTACTCGGAAATTCCTCTTGGTGTGGTCACTCGTATTCTCTAGGAAAAGTGCTTAAGCTAAATCAGAAAACAGGACTATGCCTAATAAATAGACTCCCTGGGGAGTCATATAGGAAAAGCTATGGTCCTCTTAATTCACACAGCCTGTCTTGCTGCAGAGTAACCTCCTATTCTCAAGCTTCACAAATACTGAAGATAAATAAGAGCTGAAAAAGATTATTTTGAATTTAAAATAAAAGGTGTGCAGTTTTGTATTTTGTGTCCTTTTTTTTTTTTTCCTCTTTTTGTTTGTTTGTTAGTTTTGTTGTTGTTCAGGTGTTTTTTAAACTTGTGGCCTAGTGATCTAAGGTATCTTCTAGTTTATTAACAGCAAGTTTGGTGGAATTACTCTCTGTTGATAAGACCTTATGGTACTACTGACTGTGAGCTTCAATTTTTTCAGTTTATGCCTCACCAGCACCCACCAAAATAGGATGGATTTCACCCACCTTGGTTATTCCCATCTGAATGTGCAATGATGGTTTCTATTTGTTTGGCTGCAGATAGGATGTTTCGTGATTTTTGCATGTCTAATTGCATTGGCTGAAGTAATGACATTCCCTCTTTTGTTTTGGAGTGTAATCAGTGAGATTGCATTTGTATTGCTTAGAAAATGAATCACGTAAGTGAAATTACATTGCCCACATCTCATTTTGTGTCGTAAAATGTTATGTGGTGCAGCTTGTTTTCCTGCTTCCTGGAGCTTTTCATTGTGATGTTCTTTCTCTAAATTTCAAACTCCTAAGTATTTGCTGTTTGTATTCGAGAGAGAAATTGCTTTCTGCAGTGTGTTTCTACATCTGTCACCGAACCAAAATTTTCAGCCTGTGGATTTGGAAGCAGCTCATTTTCAAAGCTTTTCAGGTCTTGTGTTCTGTTGCATATTAAGTATTATTAAGTAGGTCTGTTCAATTAGCAAGAACCTCTGAGTCATATGTGAGAAAACCTTACTCCTGTTCACATATAGAAGCTGTTTATTGAGGGGTTTCAGCTCATTTGGCTTTGGAGTTGACTTGTAGATAACATTGAAAGCAAAATGATTCTGTTCTCCTTTTCCCTTGCCTTTCTTCCTGGCACAGAGGCAAAAGTAGATGTCTTTTTAAATTGAGTTTTCTAAAAGTATCCCTGAGGTAAATTTCTGTCTTGACTCTAATTCATTTCTGGTTTTATTTGATTTTTGGGGATACATCTTTGGAAACAAATGGTTTGATGCAGTAGAAATAGTTGCTAACTGCAGAAGCCAATAAAGGTCCTGATAAATATGAATGTCCTACATACACTCACTGAGGACTTTGAAGTCATTAATTTTTATGATAGAAGTATAAGCAAAACGCAGATGTTCTTAGATAACCTGTAACACTGTGGTTGCCCACAAACCCTCTACTATTAACTACATTATTGATGAAACCTCCTGATTGTATCTTCTCATAAACATGATGTGTGGCAAGTAAATGTCATGGACGAGTTAAAGTGATGGTGCAACAAAAAATTGTGCTGGTTTTGATGCATGAGATAGGTTTTGTTTTCTCTAAGAAAACAGAAGTCCTGAGTTCAGCAGCCTCTGTCATAGAAGTAGTGATGGTTTAGGAGAAGGTGAATGACAACATCAAATATTGAGCAAGCTTTGAAAAAGAAAATAAAAAGGAACAGAAAGTAGTTCAGATTGAACTGTGCATTTCTAAGGAGTATCTCACACTTTGCTGCAGTGTTCTGTGAGTGCAGACATGAGGTTTTTTTCTCCCCCACCTGCTATAGCTTTATCTCCCAAGCTTTTTCTCACTTAACTGATGTTTGTATCTTGAAATACCATGAAATGTATACTGTCTGACCTGTGGTTTCCTTGTCATAAGTAATGTAATACTGGAGAGAGAGAAAAGAGGGAGAGCCTTATCTGGTAGAATATTTTTACCTGGGAATGTGTTTCACACTATTTTAGAAAGAAAAGAACCTGCTTTGAGTATCTACAGCACAATGGGCTACAGCCTTGTCCAGTTGCTAACGAATTGCAGCATTTTGTTGATGGAATCCAGTTCTGGCTGCAGCTGCATATCATGTTAGAGGTGTGTGCCAGGGAGGTGATGTTAGCTGTAATGAAGACAATTGCACTAGAAAGATAAAGGACAGAAAGATGAAGGTCCCTCTGGATGTCCCATCCCTTCCCTCCAGCTGGGACTGCCCCACACTCTTGGTGTGCTCAGAGAACTTGCTGAGGGTGCACTCAATCCACTGTCCATGTGCCCACAAAGTGTCAGTAGAAGTTAGTTAATAATCTCTTCTCTTCCAAACTAGGATTTAACTTTAGGAGAGCTAAATTGCTGTCTGCATATTACCATCTTCCCTGCAGAAAGCTTCTTCAACCTTAGGAGGTGCACAAATGAAGAGAAACCTTTGACAAGGGCTGAAATGATTCATACACAGGAGACTGAGTGGCAGAAGGCCTTGTAAAACAACAGGGCTATTATGATTTTTTTTTTTCAGTAGGAAAACAGTGTTAGATGCTTGGATTTTCATGGGAAGAGTTTAATGACTAATGTCTTCAAGAAGTTTGTTAGTGCTCAGATGCAGGAGAGAATAGACATCCGATCAGAGACAGATTTTTGTACTGGTTCAGATACACAAATTCATTTTGCAGATAACATATGGTGTCTGCCAATTTACTTTCTTAAAATAGTATATCATGCTGCATGAATACTAGAAAATTTCTTTTTTTTGAGTTATATGTTCCAGCCTGTTTGTTCACTGATCTCCTACTAGCATCAGTGAGAATTTCACAGACATGCTGGTGGCACTCTATGCCTTTAGTAACTTAAAAATGGGAGCTGGTGGTGTTTGCCCAGCAGGA
>NW_008673225.1:27039-28895 GCF_000695815.1 Acanthisitta chloris
TCACTCCTGTGGAAGTCAAATCCTAAGGCAGAGCAGCAGAGACACTCATGATTAGCTAACACTTTGCTTGCATGGAGATTGAATTGCATCTCATCCCTGGAAAAGGTGATACCATCAGGTCAGGAAGTGAAATGACTGAGAATGCTAAGGGCAGAGTTTCTTACTTGCACTCTATACTTAACTTGTGGCTTAAAGAGGAACACTTGTCTTTCCTGAGCTGAAAATCAGTGACATTTCAGGTGGTCACTATACTTTAAAACAAATATACACTGGAGGGGATAAAAATCAGAACCAGCTTCAAGTTATTCTCTGCAAACAGTCTGGGCTGAATCCTGTGAGTGTCTAAACACTGAGTATTGTTTCTGAAACATGAAGATAGTCTTTAGGTTTGATAGGAAATTCTAACAAAAACCAGTTCTCAAAATTTTGTGTGCCTTCAAGTCCAGTTGCCCAAGTTCTCTCTTACATAAGAGTTGTTGCCTGTTTGCCAATTTATCATCTCCAAGAAAAAAGATTGAGTTATGCTTATGGATTCTGTACATGTTATGATATTCCAGATTTGATTCTTGATATAAATGGGCAGCAAAAGTGGAATATATGCTGCAACACGTGCTTATACAAGTCTTGCTTTGACAGAACCTTGTGATAAGTCTTCTTCATTTGTCCCTCTGACCAAAATTGTTCTCATTTCTGAGAAAAATGGAATTTTCGATGTGCCAAGTTAGGGCAAAAACTCTCTGGTTTTATACTGACCAGAATCTGGGATTAACAGAGTTTGGACTCTTAATTAGTTGAGGTTTATATTGGGCTGAGAAGAAGTACTATTCTAAATTCCTTATAAAGGAGAGTATTCTCAAGTTTGCCCAAATGATGACAGTGGATAATATAGGTCTTTTCTGTTTAATCTCATAAATCTCACTGGAAGTAAACCAGCTCCAAAACCTGTAATAAAAAGATCCATCATTTCCCTGCAGCTATAATTGTTGGAAGCATTAGCAGTAAGCTGCTGAGTAGTGCATTGAATCCTCCAGTGGGTTTGTAAATGTAATTTATTTTTTTCCATGTTGCACCGAGACACAGTTAATGCCATTTCTCAAATAAATATCAGACCTTTGTTTTACAGTTTGCAGAACTGTCTCTAAGGCTTTGATGGGTGACACATGTTTCTAGAGGTTTCCAGAAAAGGTGTGGCTTTCTAGCAAATTTGGGGTAGTCTGTTCTTAGTTAAATAAAAGTACTTGTGCAAAGAAAATCTACCAGTGAGATTGCTGAAAGGTATTTACATCCCTTTGTTTTAGTCAGAGATGAAACCAAATGTTGCCTTGGTGTTTGACCATACTGGAGGAAGGAGTCAAGTAAACAAAAGCATTAATATGTATGATTTAAACAATTAAGGGCTGACAGTGGCCGACTAAAGCAATACTATATTTTGGCATTCATTGTGTTTCTTGAGAGGAAATTGGTATTTAGCTCTGTCTTCAGCATGTGTTGTATCACAAAACCAGCTCTGCGTACGGGCATGTGTATGTTTTTCTGGCAGGGGATGTCTGGATAGCTATATGATGTGCTGAATTTATGCCTAAGAATTTGCAGACTCTCCAGCTTTCACTGGAGGGGACAATGTTCTTATGACCAGGTCCTCATCAGGTGGAGTCTCATTTGGGACTGGGATCTATAGCTGTGCTTGGCAAACCAGCACCTACCCCGTTAGTCATGGTGGTGTTTGTTGATCTGGTGGTGTATGAAATTTTCAGTCATGTGTCCTTGTTTCTGTCAGTCTGCTCACCTAAACTTAAATGACACTACATTTATGTTGA
Organism: Acanthisitta chloris; assembly: GCF_000695815.1. Taxonomy (NCBI): domain Eukaryota; kingdom Metazoa; phylum Chordata; class Aves; order Passeriformes; family Acanthisittidae; genus Acanthisitta; species Acanthisitta chloris. Next base: position 28,857 of record NW_008673225.1, read on the forward strand.
CCCTCTGCAACTCCCTGACAGGAGGTTGGAGTCAGGTGG
>NW_008673225.1:28976-35083 GCF_000695815.1 Acanthisitta chloris
GGCTATTAGGCAGAGTTTTTTTTCCAGAGAGAGTGCTCAGGCATTGGAATGTGCTGCCCAGGGAGGTGGTGGATTCCCCATCCCTGGAGGTTTTCAAGCTGAGACTGGATGTGGCACTTAGTGCCATGGTCTGGTAACCACTATAGGGTTGGACTTGAAGATCTTGGAGGTCTTTTCCAACCAGGTTGATTCTATAAGTCTATGTTAATGTAATGAAATATTTAAAACTAAAATATTAAATTTTTGTTCCAAAATGTAGGCACATTTGCAGTTTGATTTTGATGTAGTTCTACTAGTCTGTGGCATTAAAAACTGTCTCTAAACCCATGAAGTTATCCTGATAGTCCTGAGGTTTTTTTTTTTTAAAAAGAGGAACAATTGCACATCTTTTATTTTCAGTCCATTGGATGCTGCAGGGCATACAGGTGCATTTCATGCATTTTCCTTCAACTGAAAGACTTACTGATATATTTGGATAAAGATAATTAAGCCACAAGTTTCACATGATCACCCAATTCCAGGATTTGGAACTGGCTCTAAAAGCAATAACAAATATCACAGTATAACATAGTTGTGAGATTTGGATACAGAAAGAAATACTTTAAGTACTGCAGCAAGGATTTTACACAGAAATTCCCATTTTTCTTGTCTCATGAACTTCCCATGCCAGAGGGAGCTGCACACTGACAAGAGGTATGAAATCCAAGTAAGAATCAGCTGAAGATGTAGAAAATGTATTGCTTTTGTTTTCTAGTCTGAACAAAATTGTCTTTCATTGCCTTAGCTGAGGAGGGGGAGCTACCAGCGCTTAGAAACAAGCTTTTTAGAGTGTTTTTTACAGAAAATGTTTGTATTTGAATCCTAAAATAAGTATTCCAAGCTAACTGACTCTTTGACAGAGTATTTGGTTTACAAATGTTGAAAACAGAAGTGGCAAGAAAAGTATGAAATTTAATAAGAGCTGTAAATAAATAAAATGATGTCTAATAATAGAATTTATGAGTAGGTGGCTTTTTAAAAGCTAGTGATATAGATCTGTTTTAAATACAGAGTAGTTACTAGATAGCATAGTCTCCAAGTGACTCCCAAAACAGAGTAAGTGAAACAACACACAGGGATTTTATGTGGCACACAGACTTGGAGCCTGGCTTAAGTGGATGTATAATGAATACTAATTTAGATGTCATAAAAAACAACCCCACAAATTCAGTCACAGATATACCCAGTGGAGTAATTATTGAGATGAAAAGGCAGCATACGATGTGACAGCCTAGGAAGGACAGGGGCCCGTGTGTCATGAGACTATTCATGCATCTGCTGAGCCTGGGAAAGAGCAAAATGCTGTGGCCTTCAGTGCCTGCTGACTTGTTCACCTGTGGCAAAGCCAGCAGAACCAGCTGGAGGAGCAGTGGATTGTAAGCAGGACTAGAGCTGGTTTGAGTTGTAGGGGATGGGGTGGAGGGGGAGAGATTTTCAGCATCTGTAAATGTTTTGCCCAGCATAGGTGCTGCATTCATCTGAGTGATTTATTCCATGTTAGGAACTGGAAATTCTTCCTGGCTTAATGTTTAAGATTTTTATTCCATCTTCATGGATGAATTGGTTTCTTGGGAATTACTCTCTAAGAGAGGATTTGGAGTCTGCATATCTCAAAGCCCAAGAGAGCAGGGAAGTGAACAGGCTATAGGTTTGGCTCTCCAAGCACAGGCATTCTCAGGGACTGGCTAACCCAGCCCGAAACCTTTGTTTTCAACATTTGAACTCACCCATGCAGAATTATCCTTTGCAATCAAAACCGATTTCTTTCAGAAAAATGGTGCTTGTGTCAGTTGTAAAGTGTTTTGGAACAGGGTCCCAGTGTAGTTCTGCCTGCAGCTGTGTCTGTAGGAGGGCTGCACTGCCCTGTCTGGCTCAGAGCTGCTTTCTAACGCTGCTGATTTATAAGACATCGTTATGAGTAACTAGCATAAGCTCAGGCCGAAACACACAGCTCACGTGTCTGTTCCACAGCATGACACCCTAAATCAAGTCCTTTGTGCATGTGAAAGGTGCAGTGTGTTCCTCCTCTGTGAGTTTCTGAGATCATCCCCCACTACCTTGCTCTAAAACCCTCTTGATAATTTCTATGTTGCTCGTTCTTGTTTATTTAATCACAGAATCATAGAATCAACCAGGTTGGAAGAGACCTCCAAGATCATCAAGTCCACCCCTACTGTGGTCACTAGCCCATGGCACTAAGTGCCACATCCAGTCTCAGCTTGAAAACCTCCAGGGATGGCGAATCCACCACCTCCCTGGGCAGCACATTCCAATGCCAAGTAGTGATACTCCAATAAAACCTAAATAAACTAGGAAGAAGTTTTAAAAAACTTCATGGTAAAGACAGAGTGAGATACATGGCCCAGAGAACTAAATAAGTAAAAACCCACCAACCCAAAAAAGCCTTGAAGATTTGAGACCTCATCTTAGAAATCTGGGAGGTCCTTGAATGAAACTGCATCACCATGCTCCAAACTCTCAATATTCAGCACCTAGAATTAGTAAGCAAGCAGAGACACCAAAGCTTCCCAGTGCCCAACATGGGCAGTGTACAGCCCCAAGCCCATGCAGTCCCTGGAGCAGCTCCTCCTTACACTTGGCCCCAGTGTCTTGGAAGTGCTGTGGTAACTGTGGGTTTGGAGGAAGGTACTGATGAGTGAGAGCTGAGCAAGCCAAATCGGAGCCTGGTTAATGTTCTTGTTTGATTCAGCTGCAGCAACGTGCAAGGAACTGGAAATTTGAGGTTTGTACCTGAGGGACTCTAAATGAGAATAACTGGTGGTAAGGGCAGTTCAGTAAAGCCAAGTATTTATCTGATAAACAAGGTTCTTCCAGAAGTGTATGAAGGTTACATTGTCCCTTCTGATTCCTGAACCCTTGTCATAAATGCATTAAATGTGGCAGATCTTACATTACTGTCATGATCCTAGAAAACAGTCATTGCTCAACTGCCTTATGGGATTTTGTTCTGGCTCTTACATAAACTTTTGGAAAAATAAATACAACCAAGTGCCTGATTTTCTAAGGTGCAACATATCTTAGGACAATTAAGTACCTATTAACAGTTGTCTGTAAAGGAAGTTAGATGCCTGAAGTAATTTACTGACTTAAAGAAAAAATAATCTGTATTCATTTTGATACTTGGCTATTTTAGGCTGTTTCTTATTTCCTGATTACTGTGTTAACCCAAATGTATGAACATTTAACTTATTCTGAAATACCATTTACTGCATCTTGCCATGAGCTTGCTTTTCCAACTGCAGGCATCAAATAATCTGTGCAGTGTCTCAGTCTGCCACATCAAGAGGACTGAAAAACTAATGTGTTGGTGGTGATGGAGAGTGTCACAGTGAGCTGGATGTACTGTTTGAAGCAAAGGTAAAGAATAAGCTGAATTTCTCAGGTGTGTGCTCTGATTCAGCAGAGTGGTGGTGGACAGGGCTGAAATAATTTGATCTGCTATCGAACTGCACTGAGGGTCAGTTGTGTAACAAGGACTTTTCCAAGTGCCAGGCTGTAATTCCCAGATGTTGGTCTGTGAGGTGATCTGACCACCAGAAGAATGGGTGATGTTCACAGCCCAGGCAGCTTCTACAGAGCAGTGTCCCCCCAAAAGCTTCAGAGCCTGATCCTCTCGTGATGTGGTGGAAAAGAAGACTCTCCTATTACTGTTTGCTATACTGTAGGTGTGGATGAAAAGACAACCTGAGCCTTTAGGGCTGGCAATAACACCACTTTTATTAAGTTTCTATTGAAGGACTCTTTTGAGTTAGATAAATTGATGGACTGAACACAATAACCTTTAGTATCTCACTTTCAAATCCTTACTAGGCAAGCACTACTGAATAAGAGAAGAAAGCTAAGATGCAGAATAAAAGGTTACTTGGCAACATCATAGTGTTTGTAAAGAAGAGAAGGAAGGGTCAGGAACTTAATGAATTTCGATTATAGAATTTTGTGTAAGGAAGTCATTGCATGAATAGAAAAATCCTAAACCAGATTTCGGTGTCATACTCTAATAGGGATTGCCTCGAGCAAAACAGGGTTTGTTTGGAAGCAAAGTGCAGAGAATAGCAAAAGCATTGCTGATGTGCACAAACAAAATTGGACTCCCCAGGGGCAGGCAGTGCTCACGCAGAGACAATCTGAACTAGGTGTGTAGTGGTGATGGAAGTTGGTGTTGGTTTTTTGTGCTGTCTGGAGTAAACACACCTGGAAGTGTGGAGCTGTGGATTCAGAGCCCTCCATGCTCACTGTGTGGCATACTATGACAAGAGTTGTGGCCTACCTGCAGAAACTGGAAGGGAGACACCAAATGCAAAAGCATGAGGGTGCATGAGCATAATTGCATTTCTGCTCATCTTGCCAGTGCAATTTCAGTGAGTGAATGAATTTTCCCCTGTATTAATAACCTAATTTCAGACCCTTGCAGAGAAGAAAAATCCATTGATTGTTGGAGTTGAGATTTTTGTCATGGGTTTCTAGAGTGGTAACCAGTTGCATGGCTCAGATCATTGTTCCTGGGGCTTTGAGTGGAGATGCAATACCAAAAGCAGAAAATCAGTTGTCTACCAAACTTCCCACCTAGTCCAGCCTGCAGTAAATCTGTTCTTAAAGTAAACAGCATCTTGTAGAACCTGAATTTTTCAAATTAATGCAGTGGACCATGGCAACCAGTTGTGGTACTGTTGTGGTAAAATTCAGCTTGATTTGAAAGATTTAATTATGGTACCTAGGCAAATGTAGTCTAACAAATAATATCTCTCCCTGCCCCTTCCCCACTCATATTTTAGCTGTTAATATTCTAAAAATATTATATTGTAGAATAAATTTTAACCAATTAAAGTTAAATTCTAACTCGGTAAAATATTGTTAGTAAGTGCATTTGTGGTGGACATTTTTTCCACTGGAGACCAAGACATATCCATATGGAGTTTGGTTTCTGGAACTACTCAAATCTCCCCAGAGCAGGGAACTGAATTGCACCCTGAAGGATACTTTTGGTCTTCTGCATGTACAGAGGGAGCTGAAGTTAAAGGCACTGGTCGAAGTTTTCACACAGTTCAGTGTATAGTAAATACTAAATACTAATTCAGTTTACAGTTCAGCAAACGAAAATAATACTTCCAAAGTCTGTATTTTCTTAGGGTTTGTGCTTTGTTTTCTGTTACTGAACATACCTCTCATTACAACTGTGGGGACTTAAGAAAAACAGATTCACAGCTAATTGTTTTTCTTTTCAGTGTGGAGAGCAAAACTAATAAAACCTGTTTAATTTTCTTTTTACTTTCAGGCACCGATTTTCCAATGCCTGTTGTGCCAGTTTCTCCCAGTCAGTCTCAGAACAGCCTTATTTTGAATGCTTTAAAATACTTTGAGCTTGGTTTCACTGCTCTGATAATCTGAGACCTAAGTGGACTATTATTCTGACATAACTCCTAAATACCTCAAAATTTCTAGCTGAAGCTAAGCTCTAACCATGATCAAAGTGGCACATCAATGGAATGAGCTGAAGTTTTGTGGAATTGGGATGGGGTTTTCTGTGGCACTAATCCAGATGCTGTGCTATTCAAGTGTTAAGTTGAGCAAATCAAATTAGGGTAACTCTGCAGAGAAATAACTGCTATTCCAAAGTCAGCAATGGGTTGCCTTTTGTATTTTAAGTTATTCTGTTACAAATGAGATCTTCTAAGCACTATGTATGCATTGCATAAAACATTTCTCTTACCTATTTTTTTCTCTATTCTGCTTTAAAAAAAGATGTCAAAACTCACACCAAAAATAAACAAAAGACCAAAATTCTGTAATGGGTCACATGTAGTTGATGAGATCAAATTACCAAATGTAGCTTGCAAATAACTAATGAAATTAAAATTTTAACATCATTGGCTATAGAAACCCCCACACACATTTTATTTATGGCTGCTTAGTGCTCTAGCACATCAGTTCCTGACTTTATAGATCGTGGAGAGACGAGCTTTAGGATTTTGTGTGGGGCTGAGAAATTGTCATTAGACTCAGTTCTGCAATTTCCAGGCTTCATCAAAGCACTCCTGGATGTACCTGAT
>NW_008673225.1:35125-43007 GCF_000695815.1 Acanthisitta chloris
GTGAGAGCCTGTTCCTGGCTCCCCTGTGAGACCTGAGATTTAATGGTTTGTTTCAAGCTGAGACTGGATGTGGCACTTAGTGCCATGACCTGGTAACCATGGTAGGGTTGGACTGATGATCTTGGAGATCTTTTCCAACCTGTTTCATTCTATGATTCTATGATACCTGTTCATTTATAAGGCAGATGAGTGAAAACATATCCAAATTCAAAGTCTCTCAGATCCATTTTTTTCCAATGTTTAAATTAACTTTACAGTGTGAAACTGACCGTTTTCATCTTTCTTCCTTACCAGGTAAGTCTTTAAGAAGCACTGTGGTCCCTTCTGGATTTTTGGCAGTGTTGCAGTCGTTTCTTCCAGCACGGTGTGTGGATGTGTGTGTAAATGGATGTGTGTATGTGTGCATGCTTTTGGAGAGAGAGCTGGGTGTTGATGGCTGAAATAATAGATGTGAGGGTTTTAACCTTGTCACTGTTACAAGATCTTTATGTGTCTGCTTTAGGGTCGACCCCATCCCGTATGACACTCCAAAACCAGCGGGCCACACGCGCTTTGTCTGCGTCTCAGACACACACTCCAGAACAGATGGCATCCAGATGCCTTATGGGGACATCCTTCTCCACACGGGCGATTTCACCGAGCTGGGACTGCCCTCAGAGGTTAAGAAGTTTAATGACTGGTTAGGTAAGGAATTAGTGCGTTTTGGTGACCCCAATTAACCTCTCCTGTCCAAGTGTCACTCACTGCCTCCTAATTGAATTAGAGCGCTTGAAAATCTCTCCCCACCCTTACTTCACTTGTTCTCATGTGATGTGCTGTTGCTAGCCTCAGTGTAATTTTGTTAATTAAGACAAATTTAGAGATTTTGCTGCATTTCTGCATTATCTTGGGGGAAAAGAATCTGTTGTTCCACAGCAAGAACTGTGTTAGCCCTATGTGAGCTCTGAGGAGGTGGTGGCACCTCATGCTAATGAACACAGTGTCTCATTAGTTGATGCTGGGGCCTTTATATCCACAGCCAAAACTATTGCTCAGTGCATTTTGGGTTTACCATAACTTAAAGCAGTGCTGGAAGCTACAACGTATTTGGAAATTTTGAAATTGCTTCTTCCCACAGTATAGGGTGGCAGAATCAATAATACTGTTTGGAAGAGGAGAATTTTTTGGGGTGGTATTCACGTGCTTGTCCCTTTGAGTTAGAGTACTGTGACTGCAGGCTGATGATGCTGATCTTCGAGAAGCATTAGAATGTATTTACAGGATTATATAAAAATCTTGGAAAGCACAGCTTGGTCATCAGGCTTCACCTCTGTCACTGCACTCTCTCTTGCCTTCTGTGGATGATGGCAGCATCTCTACATGCCTTTAATAGCATCATTTTATTCCATTGGAGTTCCTTGGCTGACCCTTCAAGAGATAGGTAGATAACATTTGGAGTTACAAAAGGAATTTTTAGATAGAAGGACTTCTACATTGTCTGTCTTTTCATCCTCGTTTGCATTTTCTCCATACTGTTCTTTTTACCTGACCTCCCCTGATTTTCACAGCTCAATTTTCAAGTGTTTTTCCTTCTTTTTATTGCTGTGCATGTGCATCTGGGGCTTCCAAATACTGCTATATCACTGTAATTTAGTTTTCTTGTTCTTCTTTCCAGAAAGCAGTGCTAGATTTGATGGGCTCAAGCCCATCCTTTTCCTAGGAACATAGTTGCAGGAATGGGAAGTTAGAAGCAGCAGAAGCAGGTGGATATGTCATAGGATGAGGGAAGAGGCACAGTAGGAATCATTACCTAAACTCTTGTGTGTCCTTTGTGGTAACTTGTCAATGTGAGTGTTGCAAAGGAGAGGAGCCAGCAGGTTAGCAGTAAGCAAAGTAAAGGTGATGGGAGGCTGCACAGCTTCCCTGGGAGTGGATGATGGATTCTGCTGAGCTTCAGTCCTCTAGAGAAGCTGGGCAGGACTCAGTTGTTCTGGATGCCAGGCAGCTCCAGAATGGGAATTGATTTCTGGAGAGGACAGACCTCCAAAGTGCAGGGCTAAGTGCAATGTCTGGTCCCCAAAGTTCCTCTTTGGACTTTGAGTAATTTCACAAGTGTTTTAATATGTCCAGAGCCCATGCCCAGTGCTTGGCATTTGAGAACACTGACCTAGGGATGTAGAAAGCCAAACCAAATAATCTGCTGGTGTTCTTTCACCCTTTCATGGGAAATCATATGGTATTGGCATTCTCACATAGGTCCTTGGCTTAATATTCACAACAGAAGAATTATAAATCTTTGAATAGGTCATGCTGCAGCCTCAATAATTTACCCAAGGGCTTTCTTAGCATATGTATAGTTCTTGTAGAAGTCAGTGTAGTATTTCCATGAGAAGGCAGATTTTGCATTCTCAGGCAGTCAGTTCCATTGATGGATGCTTTGACTGTGTGAGGACCTACTGGCTTTGGCCTCAGGCTTTCATATTTCAGCTACAGAGGAAATGCTCAGAGTCCACTTGCATTTTCATATATATGACAATACCAGTTATTAGGTTCCTGGCATAGGGTGAGGCAGCAAATGGATTCCCCTGGGGAATCTTTTCTTGCTCCAGTGCTGTCCTCCTCACCTGGAACCAAAACACTAAAGTCAGGCATGCCCTTTTGCCACTTTATTTCAGGCTCCTATCTGCAAAATGTGTGATTGTTTTTTACTATTTACTATTTTACTATACACCATGTGTATGGTGAAGATTTAGTTGTGAGGTTGTGAGGGGATGACCTGCAGTAGTTTAAAAAATACATCCCAGTGCCAGACAGGAACAAGCAGGATTCCCTTTCCTTCTTGCTGTGTGGTGGGAGGTATCTTTTTCCATTGTAGTTGGTAGAAACCTTATTCTGAAGCAACACACTGAGAACTGCTGTTCAATATAATGTTGTCCTTATGGAAAAAGGTGTTTGTATCTTTTGTGGGCATGGTTTTCTCCACACTGTGTTGTAAAAGTGTGATGAAGACAAGGAATCTGTATCATTTATGCCATGAGAGAGAGGAGTGAGATCAAAGCTGAGCTTCACTCTACAGCTTATCTTCCCTACTCTGTGGTAAAAAACAGAGTCTCATCTCCACTAGGATTATACAATGGGATAATTAAGACACAACAACTGTCCATAATTTTCTTGGCAGGAAAGCCAAGGGAAAAAGTTAAAAGATGATTATTCTGAACTCTGCCTCACCTGTACTTCACTGGGCATTACATATACCAGAGTTAGACAGGGCTGAGAACACTTCTGTCAGCTCTGCACTTCTATATTTTGTGACTCTTGCATCCCTTTGCAACACTTTGGGTCTCTCACCTGGGAAGAATGTTCAGCACCTTGTCCTTTTCATTAGCACACATACTTCTTCTTCGCCTCCACAGGCCAACCATGGAATGTGTTTTCCACACTCTTTTTTCCAGTCTTCCTTGTTCTCAGCCCTTCCTGCAACTTATACTAGTTCTTATGCTTTTTTTTCCCTTTGGCTGTTACATTTTCATTATTGGTTTTGCGTGGAACTCATCTGGGCTTATACATTGAATAACCTCTGTGGTCACTTAGTGATTACATACACTGGCTGAGGTAATTTATTCACTTTGTTTTGGTGTGAACATGTCCCTTGGGTCTTGTAACTGCTGTAATCACTTGACCTCAGTGACTGTTAAATGCCTTAAACACAGTTATTTTAAATTTATAATTGTTTTCATTAAAAATCTCTTATAGCAACTTAACTGATTTTGCAGTAAACACTGCATTAAGAGCTGAGGAAGAATTAAGATGTTATTCTGTGCCCAATATATGTCTTACTGAAGTTTCAACTTGCTATTATTATCTCTGTTCATATTTTCCCCATCCACTCTCATTCAGTCATAGGTGTGAAATGAAACACAGGAACATCTAATTATAGCTCTGTTTTTGTAGTACAATATTTCCTTTCCTGTGTGATGGGAAGTGATGGAATAACACGTAAGAACTGAAGAGAAAGCAAAGATGAATTCAGGCAGATCTTTCATGAATGTTGCTATGTGTATTGAGCTCAGTATGGGCCTAATTGTACCTGTCCTTACTTGTGTGAATAATTTACGTCTGGTTTAGTAATTTTTTCTCAAATAGCCACTTTTGTACTTTTTTTTGTTTAGGGGTTATCTCTTCCTGTGTTCATTTGGTCCTGAAGTTTTTTTGCTGTGCAAGATTTGGAATACCAAGCACATCACTGCACCAAGTAGGCAAAATCCTGCAGTGCTAGACACAAATAAATTCAGTAGGTGAAATTACTGCTGGTCAATGTCTGTGGAGCTGGAGTTGAATTTTGCTAGGTTTTTCTGGGATTTAGCACTTGATCACTTCATAGTTTTTTTTCTTTCAAGTCTTACTTTTATTTTGCATGTCTATTTCTTTTAGTTTCTGGGGGATAATCACTCCAGAAACTTTGTGAGTGGTTTAGTGGTCATATACATATGAGTTTGTAGTGGAACAAATACTTCTTTACCTGCACTATATGTTTGCCTTTAGTGTAAACATTATTGATAGAGCTACAATAAAACCTTTTTTTCTGTGCTGTAGTTTCTTGATCAGGTCTCTTGAAATGAAAGTAAAAGAATGATTATACAATTTTAATGTTTTCTTGTAATTCCACATATATGAATGTGGTCACCAGAAAAGTATTGTCAGTTACTTGTGATCATTTTTGTGTGAATGTTTAGTTATTGAATACAGCAGTGTCAGCTTGGAATTGCTGGTTGCTTTGTGGAGTAGATGACAAAAGTGACTAGTTGATCTGTAAGGTCCATTCCAACCCCTAAAATTCTCTGATTCCATGAAAATGGAAATGTGCTGTTGCTTGTGGATGTGTGGACAGACACCTGGTTCCAGGCCACACTTCAAACTCTGCATTAGTGCTGTAAAAATTTGAAATTATATTCAAAACTGTTAAGCCAGATACCTGCCAGAATAGAATTTGATCCTGAAGAAAGTGTAATTTAGTGGTGCAATAGTACCAAAACAGTAAGATCAAGCTCTTTTCTTATCACTGTTTAAAAAATGCAGGGTCACATCCCACTTTTATCCTGTCTCAATCTCTCTGCTCTGGCTTAGTTATTCCCCCTTTTTATCTGCCTTCATCTCCTCCCCAGGCATGTTTCATTTAGGGTTTGGTGTAAGTGTGTTCCTTTTGCTAATGTACACTGAGAACAGTTTCAGTGTGATGAAGTATTTGTTCTCGAGGGCTTTTCCTCTGTAAAAGTCTATTTCTGATGTGAATTGTTTTGGCATCTGACATGACACTTTTTTTTTGATAATAAAAACAAACCAGTAAGCCCTAAATTTCTCCCAAGTTCAGAGGGATATTAGCTCAAAGTATTCTGGATTAATTTAGAACCAGAAGGAAGCTTATGAATATTTTAAGGTAAAATTATGGCAATAAAAACAAATCTCATCCTATTTTTATAAATTGATTTATTTCTGATTTCTGGTTTTGCCATCTGGAGTATATTTTGAACTCTATATTGCTCTGCATGTTATAGCTAGAATGAATAATTGACTAAACATAAAATACCATTTTGATGAACAAAACTCTTAGCACTTGAAAAAAAAAATGCATTCATTGCAAGTGAAAGAAAATGCTGAGGTAGCTTTAATCCCCTAAGTATGTATGAATTTTGCACAGCTGTTCTGGGAGAGAGGGAGGCAACTCCCTGGAAAATCTATTAGTCTGATTTTGAAAAGAACTGTGTCTTCTGTGGTGGTTCTGGTGAAGAGCCTTTCCCTGCCCAGGGCAAGGGTTGGGCCTGGATGATCTGTAAGGTCCATTCCAACCCTTAAATTCTATGATTCTATGATTCCTTAGACTTCAGACCCTGGAATGGGATGGAAATAGCTTACCTGGAGGTGCACTGGGAAGCCTGGACAGACAGCTTTGGTGTCTCTGCTTGCTTACTAATTCAAGGTGCTGAATATTGTGAGTCTGGAACGTGTTGATGCAGTTTCGTTCAAGAACCTCCCAGATTTATAAGATGAGATGTCGAATCTTCAAGGGTTCTTTTTGGTTTGATGGGGTTTTACTTATTTAGTTCTCTGGGCATGTATCTCACTCTGTCTTTACTGTGAAGTTTTTTAAAACTTCTTCCAAGTTTATTTAAGTTTTATTGAAGTATCACTCCTTGGCATTGGAATGTGCTGCCCAGGGAGGTGATGGATTCACCATCCCTGGAGGTTTTCAAGCTGAGACTGGATGTGGCACTTAGTGCCATGGGCTGATAGCCACAGTAGGGTTGGACTTGATGCTCTTGGAGGTCTTTTCCAACCTGGTTGATTCTATGATTTTACTTAAGATTATTTCCTTTGCTTTTGTTCTAACTTGAGCTGTGTTTAATGCCATGGTTAAATTCCCATTTGTGCTTAGTTTTAAATTCCCATATGGCTTGACTGAATTAATCATCAGTGCTCAGCTTTTATTTGCATGTACCTTTTTTTTGATAGATTATTACTAATTTCATATTCTTTTCAAAAGAATACAGAAATAATTTGAATGTTACATTTTACTATATTTATAAAATAGTGGGAAAAATCCAGCCATGTGGATTTCTGGTACCAAAATCCTCTGCTCTGAGTCAAGGCACTAGATGCTTTTTGGAAAACAGAATGCTAGAAGTATAACTTAGAAAGTAAAATAGAAATAATAGGTTAAAATGAGTGTCAAGACAGTAAAATTTCCACTGACTAAAGTGGAATTTGTGCCTGAGGAGCAGTGTAAGTTCATTCATGTCTGATTGGTTGTTTTTTTGCTTTCCTCTTGTTATTCCTGGCAATTTTTCATAGAGAGATTTCACAAAAATCTGGTTTTGCTGTCTCCTAATGGCACATAGAGAAACATCGAGGGTTTTTTAAACTGTGCTCACTACTAAAGTGTAAACTTCTCTGTATGAATTACCATGGTCAGTCAAAGCAAATATAAAGGTGTTATTTGACAGCTGTTGGAAAACTTGGCTCAGGTGAAATGTGCTTTCAAAGAGAATTATGTTCTGGAGTGAGTGGCTCTTTATATGTTTAGATCTAACATATTCCGTTGGTAATTTTCAGTGAAAGAAAAGAGCTGGAAAGTATTGCTCAGTTCTTGAATGGATTTTTCAGTCACAATAATTGCTTGGTCATTCCTTGGATCTGCTTTGCCTGGGCTGCTGATATTGTCTTAGAAGGAGAAGGGGATGATCAGATTTCTAGTAACAAACCATAACCAAACCAAATTTATAAAATAACCAAAATAATTCTTGCTTTCAGTTTCCCTCTATTCCTGCAAAACCACTTGAAAACAGAACAGAGACTTATGGTTGTGGTACTGACCAGGCATGAAACAACTAATGCCACTCCAATAGAAAGTTTTATAGACATTGTCATCAGATCCTTCCTCCAATATTGCTGCCAGAGCCACGTAGTGTAATGAGAATGAGTTCAGTGGGAAGCACTCAAAGGATTGATTCTTTGTACACTATCAATTTCATTTGTCACTTACAAATTTAATGTTGCGTCCAAAATACCAAGTGCAGAAAGACCTCTCTCCTGAATTTTCACACCACACACACAACATATTAACAATGTTCTAATTAAAACAAGTCTTTCTGTTACTAGAGCATCACATTCCTGCCTAGAAAGAACAATGGTTTCGAGGTGGAGGAGTTGCTTTGAGCAGAGAGAGGTTGGGGCTGGGGAGAAAGCACTGCAGATTTTAGTATAATGTGTAGTGTTCAAAGAAATTTTATTTCATCGTAAAGATTAGCAGGCTGTGTAATTCAATTTAAAGCTGCTTGGCAGTGTTCTGTCTATTACAAAGCCTTTTTCTTTATCACCTCTGTTTTTTTATGTTGTATGTGACTACAGA
>NW_008673225.1:43084-44971 GCF_000695815.1 Acanthisitta chloris
CCTCTTTTCAGTTCTGCATGTTAGGAAATATGTGAGATTACCTTAAACTCAGCTACAAAATGATATATCCATGAAATACTGTCCTGCTTTTTTTCTTTTTCTTTCCCTTTTTTTTTTTGGCTTGTACAAAATGATTATTTTTCTTGTGGCCAAACAGCCACGGAGAGTGAAGATCTGCTCAAAATGTTCAATTGAGGGGGTTGAATCAAGCTGAAAACTCCAATGTTAGCATTTATTCACACTGTTGTGGACATTACTGTTCAGTAGAAAAGCAACATGCAGCAATTTATGGTAATGCAAGACTGGCAGACCTTTATCTTCCAGTAATTGCCTATAGTAGGGGGTTAATAAATGTTCCAAGAATTACTGACTTCTTTTTTTTTTTTGTGTGTTAAAGAAAAATAGATGGCTGCTTCTTGCTGGCTATAACCAGCCTGCATAGCTTGTTAATTAACCCTCTTGTTGCAGCAGGCAGAAACTGAGTGTTTGAACTTGGGCAAATTCTGCATGGGGAATGATGTGCCTTGGCACAAAAGGGCTGTGAAAGAGAGACCTGTGTGACTCCACCTTTCCCATCCACCCCCTGTTAGCAGAGCTTGCAATCTTTATTGACTGTATTTAGGGCAGTATATTGATTTTGGAGGATGGTATTATTGTATTTGTGGTGCTCTGGTAGCACTGCTGGGGGGGGAAAGGAGAAGAGAACCCCTTCTCCCAGAGCTAAAAACTTTTGTTTTCTTTGCCCTGCTTTGTCATCCTGAGCATGATTGGGCAGCAGTGCTTGCTCCCTAGGGTGGGTGTAAGACCCATGGGCAGCATCTTCTCTTGGTAAGCCTCAGTGCAAGGCTGGGGGGACTCACTCTGCTGCCTTGTCCCCCGACAGCAGACTGGGCTCAGCATCTGGCTCATGTGAGGGTTGGTTTGTGGTGGTCCTTCCACAGCTTTGGGAACTCAGTTTCTCAGGACTTGAGATGGCTTTGAGGCTCAGGTCAGTCCAGTGCCTCACTTCACTGAGCTGTCCTGGTCTCTTTTCTCAGCCTGTACCTCAGCTCTGAGGTGAGAATCACCAAACCCTCACTGGTTATTGATGGTAGGTTGAGTAGAGATGGAACAAAGCAACACACCAGGGGAGAGCAGTGTAAGGGGAGAGGCAAGAAGATGCAAAGCCAACACAGAGGAGAACAAAATACCATCAAACTGGAGGTGGGTTGGAGGCTACAAAGAAGAGGGAGACAAATGAGAGCACAGGGATGTAAAGCACTGGAGATTCACCTGCTTTTCCCAGAGCTTCATTTCTTCTCAAGTTAATAAAATTAAGAAACGAGAGCTCAGGAACATTCTGTGCTTTGAATTTCCTGTAATTGTTGATAAGTGAACCATAAAGACCTCGGAATTATGTATTTTCTAATGAACCAGAAGCTTTCATATTGCAGGCCAGGCTGGGTATCAGAGTGCAATAGCTCCTTTTCTCTTGGAAGTTGCCATTAAATTTTTTTGGTGTAACCAGCCAACACAGAGTTTTAGTTTAAAGCAGAGCTGCAAATGATAAAACATTCCCCACCCATCCTTACTTTTCCCTGAGCTGCTCTCCCCACACATTGCTCTGAATGTTCTCTGCTCCCTCAGCAGCATTTGGCATTTGCCTTCACTACTGAGAGATGAGCAGAAAAGCTGCAAGGCAGACATGAAGTTTCCTGGAGTTGTGTGCAGGAGATGTCTCCTGAGCATGGTGGGGAAGGAATTAGTTCCTTCTGCTCTCCTTTGTTCCTGCTGCAAATTTCACTGGTCCCTGGGAATAAAATTAGGTAGCTGTAGCTGTGGGTCTGAGAGTAAAGGTCCTGGACTGATGTCCTCTCATCAAACCCCATGCAAAGTAATTCACTATCA
>NW_008673225.1:44992-56550 GCF_000695815.1 Acanthisitta chloris
GGCTGTGAATTATAATCCCATGCAATTAGCTGGTGTGGGAAAGACAGGAGGGATTGCCTGAGCCAGGCTGGTCCTGCTGTGCCAGGCACTGGGAGAGGGGGATGGAAGAGCCACTGCTCTGCTGACTGACAGCTCTGGCTCTCTGTGCTCAGATGGCTCTGGCACTGGAGTGAGTTACCAGAGTGTGTACAGTTAGAGTGGAAGCAATACAGCTATTCATAAACAACTGCTTCCGTGCAGCCAGCTGTAAAAACAGTGCTGCTTGCCTGGAAGGTGAGAGGGCAAAACCTTAGCAGAAAGGAGTATAAATAAGAAATAAATTGCTACCTTTATCTAAGTGCCTGAAATAGCTACTCTCTGAATGCTTTGTCTTAATGACCAGCTCTGACTAACTGTAATTGTCACTTTACTCACCAAAACTCACCAAAAAGTCTGCATATTATGCCTTTTTTTTCCAGCAGGTTCCTCATTTCATGTTTTGTTTTCAAGTTTAAAAATTATTGCTCAAATGGGTAAGTCAGGAGAGACCTTACTCTGCAGAAAGCACACTAGATGAAAAACTGCATGCTCCAACAATTAATGATGGTGTTTAATTACAGAGAAATATTTATTCACATATCAGAATTCTCAGTGTACTTCTCTGCATTGAAGTACAGATGCTGCATCATGCAGATTTCGAAGCACCTTGTGAAAACATTACTGTAAATTCACATGCACAACTGTAAGTCTTGGATATCCATTTAACTTGATTTGAAAATATTTCACTGCTTGGGAAGGTCTTACTATGATCCTTCTCGAAGAGCAGAGATGGCTGGAGCAGTGTGTCTGTGTCCTTGTAACAAAGATAGGAAAGATCAGGAGTTTTACCTGCATTTGGTCACAAATAAAGCATCCAGACTCTGTATTGCAAAATGGAGTTTACATTACCTAAAGTGTATTTGGTTCATCTGTTTTGTCCTGCCCTTGGAAGGACAGGTAGGAGGGATTTCAGCAGATAGTTTTATCCACTGAATCTCAAAGACTTGGATTTTTAAAGAACCTCAGTCTGAACTTCAACTAGCTGTCATGAGGTCCTGGGCTGCTGCCACATAAATAATTTGGTAATTGACATTTTGGAAAGCCAATAGAAGAGAGGAGGTGGCAAGAAACAGTAGCAGGGGTGATAACAGGATCTGAGAAATCACTGGCACCAATGTCCATAGTTAGCACCCTGAAACTTTATCAGATTCAAAGCTTCTCTCTCCCCTTTTTAGTGTTTGGGGTTACTATCTGTGCTTAAACTTGGAAGGAAGGTATTTGAGGCTGTGTGCCCTTCTGCTCAGGCAACTCTAGATGGCTAGGAAAAAAAAAACCTGCCCAAGAGGAATTCAGTTCCTTGCAATAACACGATGCAGCTGCAGTGATTTGGTTGTCTCTTTTAGTAGCTAAGAAACCACTTTGTGAGCTTGGTTATTAAAAGGAATTTCCTTACAGGGCTCAGGAGATTCCTGGTATCCAAGTTCATCTTGAAAGACTATAATGGAATGTTTAGGTTTATTTAGAATAATAAATTCAGAACATGGGACTCAGAAAATAATACTGCAGATTCATAAAGACATGCCTAAATATTTTTAGTTGACTGCAATATCTGTTTGCATTCTCTCTGCACTTTCTCTTTGTTTTTTATCCTCCATAGACATTTCAGAAAAGGACCTTGGAGGTGTTTCTGAAACTCAGTCCATAGTGCTGTCACATTGGTATTGGACTGCTCACAGGGCAGAGTTAAGTTCAGGTTGTAGTTTTCTCCTCTTCTGACTTAGAGAAGGAAGAAATAATTCCCACCAAACATCAGCATTGCCACCTGAAAGTCTGTTTAAAACCACCTTTGAATATCAAACTTGCCTCTTATACTTTCATGTTTACAAGTGAAACCACAAACCATGATCACAGGGTAAAATCTCAAAAGCAGCTAATTGCTTTAGCACACTGGAGAATGTTACAGCCTCAGAGTTATTACAATGCTCTCTTCCTGCTCTTAGACAGCAGGTCATGCTTTTAAAACCTTTGGGATATTTAAAAACCATTTTATGTTATTTCTTCTTTCTCCTTTCGGTTTATTTTCCTTATTCTTTGCTATCCCTGTTTGTTAATTTTCCCCCTTATCGTTATGGAAATCTTACATTAGTATTGATAGCTGGTGAATTCTGAACCCCAATATGTTTTGTAGTTTACCAACAATAGACTCCAAAAATCATAGTTTCAAAGGAAGGATTTCAGTTCTGTGTATAAAATTGAGAAGTTATGGAAAATGTGCTGTATCATGGAAATAAAATAGTTACTGAAAGTTTCCTATTTATGCATTTTGAGATTTTTCTGTTCACAAAAAATGCTCTGACTACCTTCCTGGAATACAAGGGGAAAAAAAAGAAAAGGAGACATTTTAGAGGGATTTTTTTCAGAAATACTGACTAAGGTCTTACCAGGCTGTGAGACAGAGGAAGGTGTGTGTCTGCTGCTTTGTCAGACACTTTTCATTTCAAAACAAGAAAAGGAGTAATGCCAGCGAGTTCCAAAAGGAGAGAAACAGGAAAAATGGTTTGGTGGTTGTATGTGTTTCGTGGCTGGTGCATTTCTTTGTTCATGTCAATATAGGTGAGTAGATATTGGCAGGATCCTGGTAGAGTTTGTTCCTCCATTTCTGGGCAGAAAAGGAAATTCTGCTGCTCCTATCAAAGTCCCTGTCAAAAATGTAGAAGAATTTGGGGCAGACTCTAGATCTGGATCCTGCATTCATAATTCTCATTTCCTTCAGTAAGTGATGAAGAATTGACACAAAGTCTTGTTTCTCTTTTAAATAAAGATTTTACTTTGTCTGGAAAATCTTGTCCTTAGCACTCCCTGGCCTTTTGCAGTGTGAAAATACTAAGACATTGTCTGGGATAATTATGATTAGCTTAATTACTTTCTGTATAATTGTTTCTCAAGATGACCTCCTTTTGGATGGCTTTTATTCATTTATTTTAAGGGGGGGAAAAAAAAAGAAAAGACTTAATTGGAATTGTAAATTACAGAGACAAAGAGTATGTTAGGGGAAGTAGGTCCAGCTCTGTTTGTGTCAGGCACTGGCTGTTGGTTTTTATATCCTTAAGATTCATGGAGAAAAATCATTTAAATGGATACAGTCTGTGCTTGCACAAGGTAATATCAACAACCAATATATTATTTCCAAATCTGGTGAGTTTCTTTATGGAGGATTAGGTTATATAGTGTGGGGGACTCCGAAAAGAAAATAGAATTGTGTATTGATGCCTTTAGAAATATTATTTGAGGGCAATAAAATGTTCCCTGAAATTCCCTCCTGAGTGGAGAAAATGGAGTTTGTTTGCAGTAATTGCATTTTCCAGCATTTGCTTTCGCACTTTCCAATATGAGTTAAGCCAATTGGAACCTGTGATTTTGTTTTGCTTATTGGCAAAAGTACCATGTAAATTGATCTGTGATGCATTTATAGGGAATGCTTTGAAAATTTTGAAATAGAGATGGCTTTCTCTTATTAGATTTAGGTAGTATTAGGGTTGATTTTTATATTTTAACCCAGCGTAATAGTAACCAAAACTGTTCCTTTTCAATTTAGTCTAAATTAAGTTCAAGGAGAACATTTCTACTTAGCCCCACTGGCACTGTGAAGGCAGAGTTTATTTTCCTGTTCTCAGCCTTGGTATCTGGAGTTCAAGATCACAGCCATTTGAAACCACACTGAGCTCAAATTGCTCTAAAACTTGTCAGCCCTTAAGATCTCCATCGCAAGAGAAAAATGTAAAATTCTGTTGGGCAAAATAGAGCATTTTTTCTCTGTATTTACAGTGCAAATAATATAGACCTTAAACTCCAGGAGGTTAGATGCAAATGTCACTATGAGTATAAATATGGGGCAATTCTGTTCAGGGGAAACCCTTCAGGTCTGGCAGACAAAAGATGCTCTTGCCTGAAAATCTCATATATTTTCTAAAGTGAGCCCCATTTCCCTTAAAGGATCTGTTTGAAAGGGCACACAGCACCAGCCCAGCTGGGGCACTCCTCTAGGTATTGCTTTGCTGTGGGAAAGAGCAAACTAGCAGGAATTGCTGTTAGTGCACGAAGCACTTGTTAAAATGAAAGGGGCAAATGAGGCTGTTGCCATTTCTAGGAAAGGGAGGTGTTCTGACAATTGGCTAAATCTAAAGGGAAACTTAGAGCTGTCAGCTCTTTGGATTTTAACTTAGGTAATTTTTTTCCCCCCTCTTGAAAGCTCCACTTTTCAGGTTTTATTTTAAAATTAGGTTTTATTTTAAAGCTAATTAAAAGCCTGAAAAGAAAGCCTTTCCAGGGCCTAGCAAGCAATCGGTGCTGCTTTTGTTCCAGATTTCATCATTCTAAAGTCAATTTGGGGGACATTTTACACCTCAACTTGGCAGTGCTGAGAGCTGCAAAACCTGGAGGCTTTTTTTAGTTTGTTTGTTTGTTTGTTTTGAGGTTAGATAAAACTTCAGATTCTGTTTCAAAGCAAAGAAATGTCATGTGTTAATTGTGTAAACTTTAGCGAAGCTTTCCATGTCAGTGTTTCCATAAGAGTAGCCCAGTCAAACTCCAAACAAACCTGGAGATCAAAACCCAACACAAGGTATGTCAGAGTCATGCTCAGCAAGCTGAGGAACACTGAAATGAAACAAAAACTCGTATCCCATACGTGATGCTACGTTTTTCCTTTTGACAGGCAGGAGGAGGATATTAATCACAAACAGTTACATTAGAATAATGTTCTGGTTGAGACATAAAGACATAAAAGCAAGGAATTGTCAGAGCATCATCAGCCCTGTAGTTGAGGAGGTTCTGCAGTGTTTGGCCCAGTGTTGTGCAGAATTGGCTACGTTTACGTACGGAAGAGGATGAGTGGAAACGCTTGGGTTTAGATGCTGCTCCTGCTGCAGCATCAGCCTTCTCCTGGCTGCCCATGGAGGAGAAGCAGCAGCTGTGCCTGTTTTCCCTGGAGAGGACTCTCCTGCAGCACTTTGGCCCTGCACAGAATTACAGGTGCTGAGGTGAGATTCACTCAGGCCTTCCTTGCTTTCATGGGTTTATGGCTCAACCTTGGCATTATTGTAACGTAGTTTTTTGTGTTTAATGTTTCTTAGACTTGGTTTTCCATTGCCAGCATGGAAGAAATCCTAATGCATGAGTTTCAGAGGAGAAGGTAGCAGACTCTGAAGCTGCTGTGTGGCTCGATCCGCAAGTGTGAGTATTAATGCTGGAGCTGTCAGGCCTTGTGAAAATTAATGAAGCCTGACGGTTACAGAGGGAAAGGTCAGAGGCAGAGCTTGCACTTACCTAACATTTCTGTTTTGTTGTGTCTAACAGCATTTTCAACAAAGGGGAGCTTTAATGTACAAGCTTTAGATTTATCACAGGAATTCACGGGTCTCAGCCTTTGCTTCTCCCTGTGCTGCAGTCTGATGTTTTCTTTGCATAAAGGCAAAAATAGTTAAATTTTCATTCCTCTTCTCCTCTTGCTGTGTTGCCCATGTGTGTTTTGCCTTTATTATTCCTTCTTCAAAATTGTCTTTCAGAGGAAAAAAAAGGCATCTGAACTGATAAAATACATTGGGAAGATTTTGAGAGATCTTGTACTTCAGTTCCTTGTACTACTTGAGAAGCATGTTCTGGTTTTGTGCATGTTCTGTCTTTTATTTGCCTGCTTTTTGTTTTGCTTTTTTTTTAAAAAAATTGTTTCATTATGTAGGTTTCTACAGACACAGAGCTAAAATGCAAGGAAATTCATGGGTTGCATTTCCAGCTACTGTGTTGGTTGGCATCAATTTTAGCTGTTCCATTGAGGGTTTTTTCTGAAGGCTGATTTGTTTAGAACAGCCACAATATTTTCACAGTCAGTTGGTCAGTCTCATCCTAGGAAAGATTCTTGTCCTCTCCTACCCAGTTCTGGATCTTGGTACCTAGATTGGATTGTTAGTGAGATAAGTTCAGTTTATCATCTGAAAACTCAAGTCTGTATAAATGTATGAGATAAATCCAGTTTATAATCTGAAAACTCAAGTCTGTATAAATGTATCTACACTGTCTAACTCATTTGCTACTGCCAAAGGAGAAACTGAGGACGTTGAGATAGTCTGTCCTACTTTTAAAAAGCTGAAAGGAGCCTCTCTGCCCCTGTCCTCCTGCCTGTTGGTGGGCAGAGAACCTGCTGCTCCAGTATTTATCCCTGTGTATGTGGTTGGTTCTTGGTGAATGCTCCACGACCAGTTTGGCACTTTTGAAGCATATGCAATGTACCATAAATTTGAGGTGATTCACTTGCACACACCTCTCTCCTGTACAGATTTCCTCCTTTCTGAAGGGGCTAAGATTTGTACTTCAAGGTTTCTCAGCCTGTTTCTCAGCATATGGCCAAAGGGTTTATGAGGCTATGAAACGGACATGAAAAAGCTTCATGTTTCGTGGTCGTGTTGTGTGGTTTGAATAGTTAATGTCTGCATATGCATATTCAGAGCTTCACATCAAAAGGACTTGCATATCATTTGTGTGTAAATACAGGTTTCTACCACTATATGGACAGCTAGTATCACATTATTTCTTATTCCCCTACTTCCCTGTGGGGTTTGCAGGTAACCATAGTGGAAAAATCATGTGATTTTTATTTTTATAGGGACTCAGCTGTTAATGTTCATTGCCAGTCAGACTCTTTTTCATGTCTGGCAGCTCTAAAGAACTTGGGTTGTGTGACTAAATTGGACTGATATAATGCATGCCATTAAAATGGGAATGGTTGTTCAAGGGATTAAGGACTCCTAGGATCCAAGTACTTAAGGTGAACTTAAAAAAAACCCCCACTGAAACACCTACTTATGTAGATTAAAGAAACCCTACAGCCCCCCCAGTAACTTTGCCCCTCGTCCCATGTAATGGATGTATTTAAAGTCAGTCTTGTTCAGCTGATGCTCTGAGTGGTGTAAGTGGTTGCAGTCAGCAATCAAAGTCCTGCCTTGCAGCACTCACAGACCCTCAGCCCTTTTGTGAAACTTCAGTTTTCAGCTGGACCTGTTTGCTGATCCACTGTGCTCTGTGGCCACCAAATCCTTGTGTTGGCAAGGAGGGGTAAAAATGAACACTTGAAGGACAAAGACACTAGGCACTGTACCTTGAGGGTTGACTTGTTAGACAAGAAGTCACAGAAATTTTCTAAAACTCCCAAATGAATGTATTTACTATAAACAATTCTGGGTTTTGATTATTCAAAACAGAATTATTTTTTTTATTACTCAAAACAGAATTATTCACAGTTAACTCTGCCTTTATTTGAGTTAGAGCCATACTGACCTTTTGGCTTCCAGGAGAGAACAACTTGTCTAATTGCAATATTTTCTTCATCAATGATTGCATTGTGCCCTTGCTTCTACTTTTGAGGGCAGATGTTGAAAAACATCTTACTGAAAATAATAGATATATTTTTGAAGATAAACACAACCTTTGTGTTTCTAGACACGTAAGTGTATACAATTTCAAATACTCTAGTGGAAGTGACTTTTCTTCACAGGCTTAGTGCCCTGGTCATTTTTAGTAGTTTAGTAGCAATTTTAACTTTTTGATCTCACCTGTTCAGCATTTAAATATGTTTGATACATTCAGTTGTTATGCTGGGAGTTGATAATTGGAATTTCTGAAGTGCTCATCCCAGCAAACAGATCAAACTTTTTCTAGTTTGGGGAAGGATTCTTCTATCTGTTTTCCAGATTCACAGGATAAATTAGAATGAAGAATGATGGGTGGTGGAAGATTTGAAATTAGACTAAGAAGGACCAAATGTAGCTAACAAAGTGAAGGAAAAGGTGGAAATGCCTTTCAACTTGTGTGTTGTGCTGTACAGGCAGCACTGATGTAGATATGCAGAGATGAATCTGGTCAAGAGGAAACTAAAATACCATAGAATAGGAGATTTTTGCATGGGACTGTTTATGCTTCCATATTAAACACAAGGTCAACAGGTCGTAGACAAAAGGGCAGGTCTGCCAAAAGAAAACACCAAAATATTTGATGAGTAGAGAGGATGGATGCTGAGCTCTGCCACAGAGGGCCTTTCAGGATGGAGAAACCTGAATGTGATGAACAAATAGCTAATCTGATTGCAGGTAATTTATTACTGCTGATTAGTGCTAGATAGTGTTTCCTCAGGGAAGAAATGGATGAGACTTCTCTTGTTGCTGCCCTTCCTTTGCATGGGCCTGGCTCTGTGTTTGCCCTTTGCTGACAGCTGTTGCTCATCTCCAGCTCCCAAGCCAGAAAAGGAGAGCAAACCAGGACTGATGATGAAGGGGGAACTAGGTGGGGAGCAAGGCCAGACCTTGGTGCCCTTCCTGTGGTAAATATTACAGTAGGCACAAATAGAGTTTGGCCTCCAGGGCTGTTTTGACTCGTTTCTTGCTGCTGGTGTTGGTCCTTAGTTTTTGGTGGTGGGGCTGCATGCTGAGGTCCCTGGCAGCAGTGGGGAGAGGCTGTTCTTTCCCAGTGCCTCCTTGGCCCCTCAATCCATTCCTGGCTCTCCAGAACTGACCTAGAGGAGCATCTCCTTAAGTCTTAAGAATGTTGACATCTGTTTTCACACCAACTGCAGGAAACACTGTTTGGTTTTCCTTACTGTTTTTAGGTGCTTATATAAGATGTGTAATGTTACATTTATATGTTTTAATAATTGCTGATGCTACCATTAGTTTGTCTTTGTGTCTGCTGTGTGTCTTCAAAGCAAGCCCTTATTTTCAAAATGTGAAGATAAAAAACCACTGACTTCAAGCAAAAATGTTCCAGGCTTAATTGGACATAATATCAGCAAAATGCACTGGGTTTAAAGTCTATCAAAATAAATGAGAGAAAGTGTAAAGCTTGGACATCTATCCAGTGAGATGAAAAGTTTTCTCTGCTAAAACAGTAAAGCATTGATAACTTGGCAGAAACCTGAATTTAAACTGCTCCATCCTCCTTCTCTGAGAATATTATCACATCTAGCTTGTTTGGGGGGATTGATAGTTATGACAAGTGGATCAAATTTCATGCTGGTGGTATCTTTTATGTTTCCTGGGAGAGGAGAAAATAGCAATTTTATCTTGTGCCCAGGAGTCACAGAGAGCAGGAATTGTAGGTACCTGCCACATGGAGTTTTTAAATAAAAATGAATTGCAAAGCAGCACGTAGCAGAGATGGGGAAGGGGAGGGAAGAGAGGGGAAGGAGTGAGGCATCAACTGTATAGGAGTATTTATTGCAGCTCCTCAGCTTTTATTCTAATGCAGCACTGCAGTGAGTTATGAATATGTACGATCTGCATTTGCTTCAGACAGGAGTTGTCTATTAAAATGTCTATTTGTTTGTGGTTTTTTTTTTTTTTCAGGGGATTTGTAGCTTTTTGGTTTTCTAACCAGAGTTAACTGATTTTGCAAAGATGATGTTTGTATACAGATTTTTGTATAATTCCTGTTTCTGTGCTGTAAATATTGAAAAGGAGATGGTTTTGACTGGTTCCTTGCAAGTCTTATTTGGGGGAAAGTTAATCTGGTCGTATACACTTACAGCTTTACTTTGAAACTTACTTTACGAAAGAACACGAACCCAAACAGTTAGAAAAGCTGAAAGACAAGTTTTAAACTAGCAAAGCCACTTGTGTGTAGGAGAACTGTATTCCCAAGAAATGTCTAACGTCTCGTTCTGCCTTCCTCAGAACAGATGTTTCGAGTCCTAGGACTGGGAGGTGGACCCAGAGTTTCCACACACATTTTGCTGCATTTATGAAAAAACCCCAAGACAAACTCTACAAAAAAAACCCCAGCACAACAAACCCAACCTTTCTTTATGAAAAAAACCCAAGACAAACTCTACAAAAAGAAACCCCAGCACAACAAACCCAACCTTTTCTAAATCATTATTAGGAATAAACACCAAAATTAATGATTTGGTGTGTGACTAGGAAATTAGGGTTATGGTGAAGGCAGGAGAAATTAGCTTTGATCCATAGCAACTTTTCAGTATCTGAAGGAGCTACAAGGAGCCAGAGCGGGACTCTGTGTTAGGAACTGCAGGGACAGGACAAGGGGCAATGGGTTCAAACTGAAGGAGGGAAAGTCTAGGTTGGCTGTGAGGAAAGGGTTTTTTCCTGTGAGGGTGGTGAGACACTGGCCCAGGTTGCCCAGGGAGGCTGTGGCTGCCCCAACCCTGGTGGTGTTCAATCCAGGCTGGATGAGCCTTGAGCAACCTGATCTAGTGAGGAGGTGTCCCTGCCCAGGGCAGGGGTTGGGGCTGGATGATCTCTAAGGTCCTTTCCAACCCTTAAATTCTATGATTCTGTGATTTGTGAGATGTGAATTTTGGCAAGTCACAATAAAGACACACAGTATGGGACTGTATTTTTAAGGGAGCTCAGCACCCAGTATGTTTATTTGGAAGATTTAGCACTGATTGCTGCTTGAAAATCTGTTTATGAACTCCAAAAACCTGTAGGCATGATCCATGTCTCCTTCCAAAGAGTGGAATGAGTTGCCCTGAACTGAGGTGAGCAAACCTGTGTTCTTCACCTCTGACCCCCATGGTAAATGAATTAACCACATTTCCTTTTTCCTACTTTTTGTCTTATTTGGCTATTTCATGGTTTCTTTGACTCATCTACTTCTTACAGAAACGAGATAAACATAATGATAGTAAGAAAGTTAATTGCAAATGAATGGAAGCTTTGGAGAACAGACTAGGTCTGGAATAAATGCCACTAGGGCATAAATTAATCCATATAATGACATAATTTAAAAAAAGAACAGCTCCAGCAGCCTAATTCAGTATCCTCAGGACATAGTTGTGAAGCATATTGCAGTCTCTGCTCTCCAACCCCTGCACACCCAGATATCTCCCTGGGGACTGGGACTGGAGGCTGCTGCCTCTGCCCCAGCCCTGTAGCTTAGGAACTTGTCCCATTTTAGGCTGATCCAAATCAGCAGTGGTGGTTTATGCCCTGTTTGGAGCTGGTTTGTTGCCTCCCAGCTTGTTTTGTCCAGCTCTGCAGTGCAGGGTTTTTGTTAGGACGTGGCTTGGTGTTCCTCTCCCTTTGACTGTGGTTTCATTCAGTGGAAGAGAAGCAGCACTAATAACTTGTGCTCGACATGGAGATGCACAGAGATCTCGGGTGTTTCATTCTGTCACTGCTAGCTGTCTACTTATTGTGCCAGCATTGCTGGTGTGGGAGGAAAATGTGCTAATTAAGTCCTCTTTTTTGTTATTTCAGGAAACCTACCATATGAATATAAAATAGTGATTGCTGGGAATCATGAACTGACATTTGATAAGGAATTCATGGCAGACCTTGTTAAACAAGATTACTACCGCTTTCCCTCTGTGTCCAAATTGAAACCAGAGGACTTTGACAATGTTCAGTCACTCCTGACAAATAGTATTTACTTACAAGATTCAGAGGTAACAGTTAAAGGATTCCGAATATATGGTGCCCCGTGGTAAGTCTCAATTTCAACTTTCTTTGCTGTTTATTGCTTGAACCACAGCA
>NW_008673225.1:56562-62233 GCF_000695815.1 Acanthisitta chloris
AAGCTGCTTTGTTGCATTGCCCTGCAGAACAGTATCAAACTTAGCTGTAAACCACTCTGAAAGTTACTACTTTTTTTTTTTGTGTGTGTGTGGATATATAGTCTGTATTTAGCCACGTGTGTGAAATAAGGCAAAGGAGCAGTAATTATTTCTATTTGCCTGCTGAATGCATCTATAAAACTGGACTCAAACCTACTCTGCTTGTGGATTAACTGCAGTGGCACCTTGGTATGTGCTAGGGAAGCTCTGCTATATTGTACACTGTTGAGGTATTTATGTTTGCTGTGCTAATGGATTAGTGTGGTACCATTTAACACCCACACAGCTCAAGGTACAAGGCAGCAGGTGCTTTAAGCCTTATTTCTCATCAGCTCTAGGCATTTTCTTTTGCTTGTAAAGTTGTGATAATGGAATTTCAAGGCAGCTTTGGTCTCATTCCACCCGTGCAGGAAAAATTGCTGTCCTGTTTTGTAGAAGGAGATTCTTCATTGTTTTTTCTGCATGTTATTTAATTGTGATGTCTGATATCTCTGTGGAGTGTTGGGTAGCACTTGCTTTAAATTCTGATGCTAACAACAGCCACAAGTCATTTCAGGCTTTACCAGAATCCTGAACTTGAGTGATGGTGATAATCATTCTGCTGCTTGGCATTCTCAATTGTCAGCTGAAGTACTGAGATGCTAATTTATGCACACCTATAAGAAGGGTTTATTATAAGCTTATAACTTATTTTTGATGTCAGGCTTGCTTTAAAGTTGAAAGTAAGAGAGGAAGGAGGAATGACAGGGGTTGAACCAAGAAATGGAGCAAACCTATACACATATTAGAAATTTTCCCTTTTGTCTCATCTTTCTTGACTTGGCCTGCAGACCTTGGTGATTCAAGTGACACTACACATGCTGATGCTTCTGACAGTGCTTTTTTTTTCTGGTCATATTGTGTGCATTAGTTCCAGCTAGAAAACTGATCTAGATCTGTATCTCACATTCTTGACTTGATCTACTAATTTTTTAATTTAAGTCATAGCCTTTAGCTAGTAGTTTAAATCAGCCTGACATTGCTTAGCTGAAAAAAAAATACTCCAAATCCTGCAGTATCAGCAGATTGGGAAAGATGATCTTAATTCAGGTTAGGAATCATCTCCTCAAGGTATTTTGAAGTATGTTTTTTTCTGTAATAGCAGCACAGCAGACAGGGCACACAAAGCCTCGGGTAGAGTGAGGTGGGTTTGAGCTGCAAGGTGAGGAGCTGAGGATGGTTAGCTGCTAGGATAAAGATTGTGTTCAGCTTCTTGCATCCGTACGTCTCAGACTTGGAGAGCTTCTGCAGGCATCCAGTGATTAGGAAGTGTAGGCATTTTTGCAAATTTATTTGGGTCAGAATAACCAGTTTACTACTGTGCTGCTGGAGAGGTCTGGAGAACATAGAGTCCAGGCCTGGGGAAGAGTGAGCTTGGTATTCTGAGATGCAGAACTGTGATGGGTTTACATCTATATGTCCTGGCAGTGTGGAGTGTTCTTTGTTCTCCTCTTTTGCTTCCCAAATCTGGAATGGCAACCTGTTATCCTTTTGTCTCCAGCTGCATTTAGAAGTTCTTTTGTTTTGCAGGTGTACACATGGATTTAGAGTGTTTGTTCTGAAATATTAAGGGACAGTACCTCAAGGTACTGAGCTGTTTTAGCCATCCAAAGTGAATGGCATATGTATTCTGACCTGGTCATGGAAGACAAACCTGAATTATTCTTTCCTGTAATCCATTGATAACCGGATTTTTCCAATTAGTGATGCATGGTAAATGGAGCTAGATTGCTAGAAATGCTCACTGAGCTCCAACAGAGTGTGGACTTCTGTGTCTTGAAGGATGTTTCATTTGTGTTCAGCTGTGAAAAACTGTTGTCAAAGCATGTTTTGAGCAACTGTTGATGTGGAGTTGAGGCTATCACTTTCAATACAGCTTTTCAGATCAATCAGCCAGTTTGTGTTGGGAGCACAGTGTTGCCTTTGCATTCTCTCTCTCTCTCTCTTTTTTTTCTTTTTTTTTTTTTTTTTTATATAATGACAGTTCCTAGAAAATGTGTAAATCCAACTATTTCTTGCATTTTAGCTGGTCTCTGAGAGGAAGGAAAAGTCACATCAGATACTAGAAAAATCTCTTCTGTGCCTGGAAACTGAGCCAGAATGATCAGACAAGCCTGTTAGCACATCTTATATTTTTTTCCTCTTTCCCCTCCAATCACATCTCACTCTACTACTATAAATCTACAGATTACCCCAAAGGAAGAGAATTTGTGGGGTTTTGTCTTTATTTATGGCCTCCTTACCCCAATTAGTTCTGTCACAAAAATGGAATGCTGGTCATTAACCCAGAAGATGTGCCAACCCTAAAATGAGATGAGTTGGCATGTTCAATTTATGTGCAGTTTTGCAAGTATTTCCAGAGGGGGGGGGAAAGATTCTCATTTGTTGATAAAGCTACTGGTTTTAATTTAAAAAGAGGGATCAAACCAAGAATAACAGATGTGATTCTGAAGGTTTCAGCCTGGCAGGGGTTTCAAAGAAGTAATTGCCAGAGTACTGGGAAGTCTGGCTATAAGTCACCCATCTCTAACAAAATGTAAATTGCCAACTCAGTGTAACTACAGAAAAGAAATATCAGTCCATATTCATTACATTTTATTACTCATGGTACATCTGAAAGCTTTCTAAAGACCTAAGAGAATTCAAGTAGTACCTCCTAACTTAGAATTTTGTAGAAGTTGTGTGTAGAAAATAACTTACAATACACGGGAGCATTCATGTGTATTTGCAATTGGAATGTGTGGTGGTGCATATCAACAGCCTCTAAGGAGCAGAAAATTTGAATTTAGCTCGATGGTGCTGAGAGTATTAAATGGCATTAGCTGGAGGGAAGTTGAAAAGAACAGTATCAAACCTTAAAAGAGAAAAGTGCAAGGGTGGGACATGAATCACATTCAGAGCTCTGCTCATTTTCCGAGGTGAAGAATGTGACTGACATTTTCACACCTTAAATAGGAGATCCTTTGATGTACCTTGAAGAAGCAAAATGCTGAAGATTTTCCATTTGGTCTATAGATAACAATCCACAAAAACATTTCCTTTCTCTTCCTTCTGACTTTGCCCTGTGAACGTGGCTTGTTTGGTGGGAAAATAATAGATAGTTGATGCAGTCAAAGCTCTTAAAAGATTACAATGGAAACATTTTCTTCTTGGGGAGTTTAAGATTGAGGCTGTTTAGTAAACAGGACAAAAATACAGTGACTGATATATGAATTTTAAAATCTAAAACTCCCTTTGTGAAATAAATGTAAGCATAACTCATACTGATGTATCTGTGAAAGGGTAAGGAGAGACAGTTTTTACTGCAGCTTTGGGTGCTGAATATGCATAAGTGAATAAGCATAAGTTTTAATTAAATTCAAATGTTATTTTAAAATGTGTGTGTTTTTTTTACATTATATTTGAGATTGTTCATCCATACTAAGGAGCAAATTTACTGTAATATGCCATAGACATTTGGATACAAATATTCTCACAATGTCTGTTTTCTAATGAAGCTTTAAAAGCATTCAAACCACCAGAGAACTGCAGTTAACTGGAGCCAGAATTTGTTTAAACCACGTTTTGACAGAAACAGTAGTTCAGGGAGAATATTTTTTTTGCTGTTTTATTTTGTTCTGCTGAGCAGTTCTACAGGTAGCTTTTTTTTTTTTCTTTTGCTTGTTTGAAAGACAAAATTAGCTGAAATGAAAAAGTATCCTGGTAAACTTTATGTGCAGAGAAATTTATGGTAGTAAATTTTATGAATAACTAGGCAATAGGCTCATTTATGGTTTTTCAATTCTGTTCTGCCTTAAAATTTCACAAAAAATAAGTCAAAAGCCATAAAATACTCTAATAAAGCAATTATTTACATAACTTTTAGCTATGAAAATGTATGGGCAAATTGCACCCCTGTCTAGGAGAATAAGAAATAGAACTGCAGATCTGAAACTTTCAGCTCACGTATTTGTTTAGATAACTATAGATACAAAAGATACAACTAGAGGATAACTATATCTTTTTGAGGAATGAAAATGTGTAGTATAGAAGCTAACTCAATATAAATCAATGCCTGTTAATGGGATCAACCAGGAGTAACTGAAAAGCACAGACGTAAAAGATGACAATCAATTATTTAAATAATGAGCGAAATCTGTGATTTGCATCATTGTGATGAAAATGAATTCATCCTGAATGAAGCTGGGAATAAAGCTCTTCCCTCCTGACAGGAACAGCAGCATTGTTCAGCAATATCCTTCACTTTGTCAAGTTGTAGCTTGTTCAGGTCTTGAGAACAGAAGCACAAAGCCTCCCAGTTGCTTTTAATGAATACTAGTGGGTTTTTCCTATGTCCAAGAATTTGATCTGTAGGGTGATCCAGAGGTCAAGAACAAACGGCTCACTCTGGCTCACCTCTGTGGAGCCAAAGCTTTCATTTGCTTTTTTTAGTAACTCTAGAGGAAGTGCCTTAACTCTTTTTCAGAAGCAAAATTTTAATTGGCATAGCTAATGCCACCTTAAGAAAGTAGAGGCAGGTTCAGCCATCTCTTTTAAAAAATAATGTTTTGTACAATCTTTTCCTTTTCACCCAGTGTAAATTTTGGGGGTTTCATCAAATGGTTTTACATCCAGTTGAAATGATTTCTCTGACTCTGTTTCTTTCTCTGCTTCCTTTGCAATCACATTTTAGCACAAGTGGCTCCAAGTTAGTATCTCTGCCGTGTTCTGATCAGTGTTTTCAGACTGTTTATCCTGTCAGAAAACCATCAGGGTTTTTTTTTTTTCCTTTCCAATTATAAGTTTTGTAATGCATCATGGATTTTGCTGACAGTCTTCAAGTTCTTGAAATAGCAAGCAAATTAAGAGCAGATATCGAGCGTGAGGACTGGAAAACCAATTGGCAACTCAGAGATGATGGGATTCAGATATACTGATGGGTTGGAATGGATCTCATTTCTTTTATTTTCATAGTCTTAGTTGGCAATTAGGTTGTGCCTAAAAAAAAAGGAGGAATAGAAATTGCACTACTCAGCAATAAAGTTTGTCATTGCTGCTTAGCAGTAAGGAAACTAAGGGAGACTGGACAAAACTGTTGGTGTTGGGTTAGGAATCCTGGTGTTTATGGAGGAAACTAGGGGAGACTGGACAAAACTGTTGATGTTGGGTTAGGAATCCTGGTGTTTATGCAGTAGAAGTCATCAACTAAGAAAATCATTGGCAAAGGCTGAAGTCTCTTGTTTGCATGTTAAACAAACACAGCACCACTGCAGCAGGGCTGTGTTTATAGGTGCAGCTTTTGTTTCGTTTTTCTTGGCGTTTGTTCTCCAGGTCCTTCAGTTTAGGATGGAAGAATGAATTCCCCCTGGTCTAGAATTGCAGTGGTTTGTTTACATTTTTTGCCTTGTTGGGAATGTCGCTGACTTTTCTTTGGTCTCCTTGATATCAGATTCATTTCCAAGTCAAAAATTGTGTCCCTGTTTACTTTTAAAAGCTCAGAAGTGATTTTTACTAATGTGGTGCAAACCCTGTCCTAGCTAATTCCTCGGAAAGCTTTTCATCCTGGCACTGAGGTAGATCATGAAGTCTTAACCTTTTCTTCAGGCTTGACTTC
>NW_008673225.1:62252-64482 GCF_000695815.1 Acanthisitta chloris
ATTCATTACTAACACATAAACTGGGCCTATTTGTGGGTGGCTCTCCTAACTAACTCTTTTGGATCTTTCCTAGTGTGAAAACAGAGATTTGGATTCCTTCAGAGCAGTACCAAATGAAAAATTGTGTGAATCTGCTCTGGATCTTTAAATTCCTACTCCATTTTCCCAGAGTTCATCAGGAGGTGCTGTGCAAAAAAAGCAGAGAGCCAGTACACATAAACTGGGCCTATTTGTGGGTGGCTCTCCTAACTAACTCTTTTGGATCTTTCCTAGTGTGAAAACAGAGATTTGGATTCCTTCAGAGCAGTACCAAATGAAAAATTGTGTGAATCTGCTCTGGATCTTTAAATTCCTACTCCATTTTCCCAGAGTTCATCAGGAGGTGCTGTGCAAAAAAAGCAGAGAGCCAGTATGAGTGTGAACTGTGGTGTTGGAGGGCTGATTATTTACAGTGGTCTCCTGTTTGTAGGTTTGAGTGTGGTTCACTCAACAGCAAGGTCGTTTGGATATAGAAGTTGTGCATACAAAACTCACAAGTTGTGCTTATACTTGTCTTTTGGTTTTGTGAGTTTTTATTTGCTAGCTCTCCAGGAACAAGCAGTTTGCTTTCCTTTAGCTGAACACTGGAATGACACTGTGATCACTGTGGCATTTGTGTGCATGGAGCAGGCTGAAGTCATTCATATCCAGCAAGGAGTTAGGAATAGTAAAGATTATCTAGAGTACTACAAAACTCCTGAAATTTTCAACTCTGGTGCTACAAATTTCATCTCGTGAAGAGGTCTGAAACACCTTAAAGAAAGGGAGCTAGAAAAGAGGAGGGAAAGCAGGAGTTAACCCAAATGTGGAGATGTGTTGTTCTGTACAGAGTTGGACTCAGTGCTGTGTGTTGATGCTTGCTTGAATGAATTCTTCCATGCAGCTTCTGCACTTCAGGACTTCTACTTTTCCATTTCCTTCCACCTGCGTGTGTGTCATACCTCTTCGTGGTGGCCTACTGCAGAAGGGAAAAAAGACAAAGCTGAAAACACCATGCTGTTAAGGTTAACTGAAAAATTACTTCCCTCTAGGACAACCACCTTCACTGTAGGAGAGTGGAGAGGCAAGAGAGGGGCTTCAGCTTTGACCAGCTGACATCAGAACAGATTTTGCATTGCGTGGTGCTTTTCAAGGCCCATTACTTTCTGCCCCTCATTGCCCCTATGCCCTAAGCAAGCAGAATTAGGAAGCAGGTGGATGCTTTGACTGCCAGGCAAAGAGCCTGTTGAAGCCAAGGGCTGACTGCTGGAGCACAGGGCAGGAAGGAGGTTCAGGACTCCCTGGAGTAGCTGGTGAGCCAGAAGAACCAGGACTCCAGTGAGGAACTGAGTGGGACACCAAGATTTTGTTGTAGGGGCAGGCAGATTACCTGGGCTGTACCTCTGGAAGGGCAAAGCCCATCCAGCCTGTGCTGGAACTGTCTGAAACAGGGTTCATTGTCCCCACAGCAGCTCTCACAGTGCTGTGCTTTGCATTGGTACTAGAAAGGTGTTGGTAACACACCAGTGTTACAGTCACTGCTGAGCAGTGCTGGCACAGCAGCAGCACTGTTTCTGCAACGTTCTGCCCCCATCAGTAGGCTGGGAGTGGGCAAGATCCTGGGAGGGGACACAGCTGGGACAGCAGACCCAAACTCACCAAAGGGTTATTCCATACCACAGGACATCAGCTCAGATATAAAAAGCTAAGAAAAGGAGGAGGAAGGGGAAGCATTTGATGTTCACAGTCTTTGCTTTCCAGAGTAGCCACCATGCATGCTGAAGTCCTGCTTCCTGGCAAGCAGCTGGACATGGCATGTGAAGTACAGAATTATTATTTTTTCCTCTTGTGCATGCTCAAACTGTCACTTTTGCTTTAGTAAACTGTCTTATCTCAACTTAGTCATTTTGCATCTTGTTTTCTGTCCCCTGTCCAGCTGAGAAGGGGGAGTGATAGAGTGGCTTGGTGAGCATCCAGCCAGGGTCAACCCATCACACAGCCCCATGTGCCTGAAATTTGTGTGTGTGTGTGTTTCCAGCAGGATCCTGAGATCAAACAACACAGCAGTGCATTTAGTGGGGAGTTGTCAGCAGTGCTGCCAGTTTAAAAGCTCTGGATCATTTCTAAGTCAGGACTCATGACCCTGAGTGAGAAGAGACTACATGAGCTGATACCTTCACAGTGCATCAACCCACATGGGGAAAATGTAGGG
>NW_008673225.1:64498-71019 GCF_000695815.1 Acanthisitta chloris
ATGTGCCAAGTGTGGGATGTGGGTAGTTTCACTGACTCAAGGAGATTGGTAATAAGCTTTAATTAAATACATAATTATCAGTTACATACAGATATACATATTATCAGCTTCGCTGAGTTAATTGGAAAACCAAGGATACTTTCCAGTGCCTTTTCAAGGTGCAGTGGAATGAATGAGATTGGGGTGGGGGAAGCAACAGGGAACAAGTAGTGGTTGGGTTTGTCCTGTGTACTGTCAGGTATGGGAAACACATCTAGTCTGCAGATCAGTTGCTTTGCAGTTCATCTATTCAGGACAAACTGGTAAAATGTGGAAAAATTTACATCACTTCAGTAGAGTTGACAGTAAAGCTCATGTCATGTAATGGTGATAAAATGCAATAGAAATGGAGAAACAATTATCTTTGAAAAAATGTATTTTGTTTTAATCCAAAAGTCAGTCAAATAGTAAGCGACTAGATTTTGTTAGCTCGCAGTGAAGGATAAGATTTCTCATGACTGTGTTCAAGATGATTTGGGTCATATTTATCTAATGCTTATTGATCAGAATGCTAACTTTACCCTGACATGTGTATAAAATGCTTAAAGCAATTCACAGAGGCTATGAAATAAAGCAAAAATTGCACATGCACTTCAAATAAGAGACCACTGATTGTGAATCTGAGCATGGGCATAAAGGTCAAGAGTGACAACTCCATTCATCAGATTTTCATGAGAATCTATTCAATAGAATAGGTTTGGTACCTTATTTCAGAAGTGGCCAACACTCATGGGTTCAGTAGGAAATCAATGAGGCTGTTGGGTATTTATAACTACCTCTAAAATGTTTAGGTGCAGATCTTTATTATGGTTTGTGTACATCTAAAACCTGAGAGTTGCTGATGTTTCTAACCCTGCTAGTTAAATAGCAGAATCTTCCTCTGGCTAAGAGCATGTTTGTGTTTGTGCACACAGAGAGAAAGCTTAGGCAGTGGTTTACAAGCAGGAAGATGTCAACAGCTTATCATTGTGCTTTCATAGAGTTGCCTACACCCCTGAGTAAGTGCAGAAAGCCTCACAAGCCCTTGCTGCCTCCTCAGTTAATTTTACACAGACAAGGACATAATTTCCTGGCCTGTGTGCACAGTATACCTGGGAGAAAGTATTAGGAGTTCCTCCATTCTTCAGCTTTAGCTAAACACTAAGCACAGTATTCCTTAATGGATGTGCTTAGCTGTTTGCCTTACATACTGACATGCATACTGTGCTTGGAAACCCTGTGCCTCTGGCTGCTTTGACAAAGGAAATCATTCTGCCTAGAGAACCTTCTCTGGATGACTTGAAATCATCTGACAACTGTGCCATCACATTTAGTTTGCAAGTGATGTGAGTGCTGGAGTATTGTATCTGCAGGTCTGCCAGCCTGTCTGTCCTCTGCCTCTGGAGAGCTCTCACCTCTGGTTTTGCTGCTTCAGCAGCATTTGCAGGGTGGGGAGAGCTGACAAGAAGGTTGTGTGGTCTGGCTCTTCAAAAAGCCAGTTTATTTCTGTACAGATGTGAATCAGTGTGTCTTGCTGGTATTTGCAGCTGCTAACTGTATTGCTCTCTTGAGTCAGGTTTATGGGTTTGTCCCTTGGGAAGATACTTAGGGATTGTGTATCTCCTTAAGCTTTATATAAGAAAGCT
This sequence comes from Acanthisitta chloris, assembly GCF_000695815.1. Classification (NCBI taxonomy): domain Eukaryota; kingdom Metazoa; phylum Chordata; class Aves; order Passeriformes; family Acanthisittidae; genus Acanthisitta; species Acanthisitta chloris. The sequence continues at coordinate 66,163 of NW_008673225.1, forward strand.
TTATGTAAAGGGAAGGCTGTCTTTCAGTCTCCTTTTCCTGGCACAGATTTTAATGCATCTTGTTTTCAAAACTGGGAATGTAATTAACTTCAAGAAAGGTGTTCTCTTTAGCACCTCTCTTGGTGTTCCATCTGGGCTGCTTGGGACACTTCCATGGCCTGCACTGCAAGGAAAAGGAGGAGAAAGACAAACTGAGTGCTGGTCTGAAAGCTGCAGTCCCAAAATGTTCCCATTTTTAATGTGAGATGCCCAAATATACTGTAATCTCCAGGGTTATGGGTGCCTGAATTTGGTTTTTCAGTTCTTAATAAGTTTGTCTCCCTCTTCTGTTTATGAACGTAACATAAGTTTCATATTTCTTGAGAAACCTGTAAAGTGCCATTTTAAGGAAGATTGTCTTCCATTGCACAACCTGCAGGTCCTTTTTTATAAACTCCTAAATTTATAGGGTTTGAGAGCTTATGATTGTGTGTACAGTATTGGGAGAGGTGGAACTTTTGGGAAAGCTTAGAAAATGTGAGAGTAAACCCAAGTATGAATCACACAGAAAATGTTGTTTAATCTGTTTGTAGCTAAAGAGATACTCTCTGCCATGAAACATGAAATCCATCCTTCCTCAAGTCAGGAGGACTTGAGTTCATTCAGGATTTTGGAGAGCAGATTGCAGGTGTTCAGTGAAGCACTGGCTAGGAGTGGTACCTGCAGTTGTTCTTGAGCTGTGAAGCAGGCACAAACACAACATTTTGTGTTGCCATTATCTTCACTGCATTTTGTTGAGGCTGATCAAACTGAATACTTTCAAAAGCAGAGAAGGAATTCTCCTCAGAGGCATGAAAGAGTTCCATCATTTCCCATATGGTATTTGTGCAGACACTGCCTATACTTCATGCAAAGCTTCTAATTCTTGAACAGAAATCCAGGCAATGAAAAAAACTGTACATTATCTTGCATTTAATTTCAAAGGGATTTATTTGTAGACCTTGTCTCTTGACTGTCTTTTCCTCACATGGTGGAATCCTGTTCAGGACCAGCAGAATCTGCTGGCCAGGATGGTGCAGCAGAAGCAATGTGTCTCCTGGCAGGGTCAGATGGGATATGTGGGATCTCTGCTGGGTTGGAGCATCTGCTACCACATTGCAATGTGTTGAGTAACATTCATTATATGCCAATATTGTATTTGCTGATCCACATATGTATAACTGAAAACTACAGTTCCTGCAAACTTTAGAACCACCTAGTATCAACAGAAATTGAAGTGATACTGAAAGACTGAGATGAAAGTGTGATTTGTTTCAGAGAAGGATTTTGTTGTTGTCTTCTGAATTTTGGAGATAAAATATTCAGAGATCCAGGGACTGATTGTCCATCTGGAAATGAGCTGCTCTAGCCCAGAACAGCCAGACCTCCCTGTAAGGATGTGCCTTTAGCTGATAATTACTAGCAGTCAATCTGCTTAGAATGTACACCTTTTCTTATTTATATTCCAGTCCTGTAACCTTCCCTATTCTCTTGTGCCTTTGTTCTATTAATCTACAAAACAGGGCTTGACTTGTGATTAGTCCTTAGAGGTTGTTTCTATTAATCAGGCTGCAAAACAGGTCTACTTGGATGTTCTGTTGCAAGTGCTTAATGTGCTTTCCTCATCAGCCCAGGGCACAGAGCTGCTGGGGTTGTCTTAAATGGCAGTGAAATCAGTGAGGTGTCTGCTGCACTTTCTTTGTGTTTACATCTTGATTGTGTTGCTGTAGGATGGGGAAAATAGAAAGAGGAAAATAATTGCAGTCCTATAGAAAATTGCCTAAGTCAGTGACATTTGTGGCTAAGCTGAGGGAGAGAGAATGTGCAGCTGCAGGACAGGTCCTGTGGCAGCAGAACCCCTGGTTACCTGTGTTTGGAGAGAGAAAAACCTGCCCCAGGTTTAAGTGCAAGGATTAAAATCCAAGCCTGGCTCACATATGGGGCTAAGTTTTAAACTCCTTTGAGAATTTTAAAGATAAATCTATCCCCATAAAATTCAGAGGGTCATACAAGATAGTGCATGTTTTTCTGCAGTGTGTAGAGCCCAGACAGATTTCTGCTGATGGATATACAACGAAAGAGTAATCTAAGAGTTGGTTTAATAGGGAAAAAAAACCAAACCCAAACTGAACTGTTCTGCAACGCTTCCATTATTAGAACTTATTGTAAAATTTGAACAATAAACAGCATGTGTAGTGAGAAACTCATCTAGTTTCATTAGAGAAGATATTACCAACTATAAAAGTGTAATGATTTATGCTTCTAATTAAATACAGTATTTCTTCCCTGTAGGAGGAAAGTATGTATTTTAAAATGTATCAAAAGAAACAAACCAGACCCTTCGTTATTTTTTTCTATGCTGTTCCTTTGGTTTTGTTGGGGGTTTTTTTCAAAGTTTTTGGTGTGTTGATGACATATCTCTTTGCCAGCTCAATAAAGCCTCTCACTGAGCTTAAGAATGTAGGCTGCAGTCTGGGAAAAACGCTGGCCCCAAGGCAGCTGGGATTGCCTCAGCTGCTCTGCTCACCTCTCCCTGCAGTCATACCCTTTTCTTCTGTATTCCCATGGCACATGCATCAATTTCTTCAGTGTCCACGCTGAAATTACCAGTCTTTGCTTGGTCTTGAGGTCCTGCAGCATCTGCACCTGAATCCTTGTCAGCTAAGCTGAGAACTGGTCCCTTACGGCTTCATGCCATCATCCACCTCTAACTGGAAAGGCTTTGTGCTGCCTCCCCCCAGCTGCAAACCACTGGGTGAGGCTGTGGCTTTCCAGTCTGACCTTTTGTGGCCCAAAGAGCAGATTTAAGTGCTGACATGGACACCTCCCTCCCTCGGTTATCGCCGACGTGATCCTGATTCCGACAGCCTTGCTCACCCCCAGGTAACCTGTCTCACAGCAGCTCAGGAGAAGGGATTCCCAAACACATTGTGCCTTGCAAATTCCTCATGCCTGTCCTTTATTGTGTGGGTGGAAGAGGAGCTGGAATTCTGGTGTCCCACCACCTTCTCCCTTTGGGAAGCCTGAGGTGTTGCACAGCACTGACCATCGGCAGGTGCCCAATAGGAAAGTCATTTTTCAGAGGTTTCCAGTACAGTAATAACAGTTACTAAAACAAATTGTCCAAGGTGATTTTCTTTCTGATTCTATCCATCTTTGAATACCAGGAATTGAGCAGAAAGAAGTGCCTTAGTGTGGTTTTCTCTAGTCTGCTTTTGGCAATTTCATTTTCACCAGCTATTTCTACTGGGTTGCTTTTTTTCTTTCTTCTTTCTTCTTTTTTTCTTCCCTCCTTCCCATCTCCCTAATTATCTGAGAAATCAGTCTTCCTGCATTGATTCATTTCGACCAGAGTCTGGAAGGCACAGGGAATCAAATTAACTAATATTTTACTTTTGCATGTGATTAATGCTAATGCTTACAAAGAAGAAAATACTTTACTGTGATTTAATTTTCATTCTCCAGTTGATTCACAGTGATTTAATTTTACAGAGGGTTGTCTCTCTGCTTATTGTCTCTTATGGAATCATTGAAGTTGGAGATGGAAAAGACCTATTAAATCACTCTGCTGTCATGAGATTGTCTCCTACAGTGTATTTTTGACTGTTAAGTCCAGTTTTAATGAATGGAGGGAAGCAGTCTCAGTTAATTCTTTTTGAGATGGTTCATCAGTGTGCTGTAGGTGTTACCAAGGGGGCTAGTATTCCATTTATAGCCTTCCTATGTTTAATGTAAAAAATAAATCCAAATGGTACCACCTTTGAGATGAGCCTAAAGATTTCTTGTATCCTTCATGATGTTTGCTCTTACACCTTTCCAGCCCTGTATCAGTTACTTTAGACACTTAGTCTTTGTAATACTTCCAGATTTTTCTCTTTACACCTTCATTATTTCTGGTGACGTGTTTTATATTGCTGGGGATTGGGTTGGTTTGTTGTCTGGGGTTTTTCTTTTCCTTTTTTTTTTTTTTTTTTTTTTTTTTACAAGAGGCTCAGAACCAAACCCCAGAATTCTGCATGGCTGTCACTAAAGCATGTTGAGTGGAAATACTTGGCTGGCTGAAATGCTGATGTAGGATGGTAACTGTATGTCTCGCTGCTTCTGCAGACAGCCCAGACTTGTGTTGTGTTTTCTCCCTAATGTCATGATACATCCATGTGTGTAGATCATTTTATTTCCTTCCCCATTCATGTTGCAAGCTCATACATAATTTGCTGTCAGCTGCTGCCCCTGGGTCTTTTGTTTTAGCTTAACAGGGTTTGGGTTTCTTCCTCTTGCTGATTATTTACACGTTTTAATTCTCCTCAGATATATTAGTCTGCATTTCTTTTCAGAAGGAATCCCCTTTTCTTACTTATCTCAGTGTTTCTAACCTCCTTTTGCATAATTTCTTTCCCCACTGTCATGTTTATAACACCTCTCACTATACTGAAATCTGTGAATTTAATTAATGCACTGTTTACCCATTCTTCCAGATCATTAATAAAGATGTTAAATAAAACTGATCCTAATACCAATCCCTGTGGCAATCTGCTAGCACCTCCCTCGTGCTGCTGCAATCTATTTATTTATAGCCCTTTAGCCACTGTTCAGCTGTGTGATAATTCTCACAAGGAGCCAATTTTAGGGTTTTGAAAAGAGATCGTGTCACATTTTGCCAAAGTCTGCGTTGATACAATCTACTATATTATTTTAATCTACTGACTTGGCTGAATTTAATATATGTACAAAATTAAACGTGATGAAATAGAGCTGTGGTTTCGGAGCACTTGGAGATCTTGGCAACTGAGTAGCTATAATTCTCCTTTCTTAGAGCAATTACACCTCCTCCACCCCCAC
>NW_008673226.1:0-2194 GCF_000695815.1 Acanthisitta chloris
CCCCAGTGCCACTGTGAGAGTGATGATGCAGGCGGAGGAGCAGATGACGGGGGGTCAGGGAGGGTGTCCCCCCCAAAGTGATGTTAAAGCCCCAAAATGCCTAAAAATTCATGGGGAGGGGGTGTGTGTGTGTGTATGTATGTGTAAAGTACTGAAACATATAAAGTTTCCCATTTTTGTATATTCAGAAATAATTTATATAAAACTCGATTTCAAAATATACCTCCACCTGCGAGATTATGTATACAATTGTAGAGCATAGGAGATTCCGAATATGGATATAAAGGGCTTGAGAATACAAATGTGACTTTTTACATATGAATGAAACAATAAAGGGTCTGAAAATGTAAGAAGAGAATATCGAAATGAAGGCAATAAGGAAGAGGATCCTGTAATCACTGCAGAGCCAATGACCAGGAGACACCCAAAAAATGAATGATTTTTGAAGGGGGGGAGCGTGTGAAATCTCCACACTGAATCCTCTGAGGCTGAACCCAAGATCAGGAACCTTCAGAGAGAGGAAGAACAGGAGGGAGTTGTGGGAAAAGAAATTCGGTGTGGCGAGTGCTAAAATACTTGTTCTGAGCTCTGCTCTCAGTGCTGGATCGACTGCGGGGATTTCATGGGACCTCAGAAAATGATCCCTGGTCTGCTGAAGACTGGGAAAATCCTGCTGGCCGACTGCAGCCCCCTGAGGAATGGCAAAAAGGGCAGGAGCTCAGTGTGTGAGTGTCTGAGAAATGAGAGAGAGAGGAATGTATGGATTATCATTTGCCTCAGTGCACTAGGAAAAGCCGTTACCCATTGGAAACAAGTTGTTCTTGCCTAACAAACCTGCCAAGAGATGCCTGGGAGCGTTCCCAGCTCGGGGAGTGCAGGGCCTTTGCCGCTCGGTGCTGCAACGCCAATGCGCCGCGGGGCTCTGTGCCCGATCTGCGCCGCTGCCGCCCAGCCCGGGGGAATTTTAGGGCATTTTAGTGGGGAAATCTGGGGGGATTTGGGTTTCGTTTTCAGGGTGAAATTGACAATTTTAAACATGATGATTTTGCATCACTGTGTGTGATTTGGGGGGCTTTGGAGGGCGGGTCTTAGGACTAATTTGGGGCCAATGTGGGGCATTTCAGGGCTGAATTTGGGGGGATTTGGGTGTCATTTTGGGTGTGAAATAGAGGATTTTAGACTTAGGGATTTTGTGTCATTTTGGGGCCTTTGGTGGGTGGGGCTTAGAGGAAATGGGGGGCTAACACAGGGCATTTCAGGGCCGAATTTTGGGGGGATTTATTTTTTGCTTTGAGGATGAAATTGATGATGCTACGCTTGGGAATCATGCATCATTTTTGGCAATTTAGGAGTGTCAGGACACTCCCCAGGGGTGGGCATTTGAGGATGAGGAAGTTGAGGACAGCCCCGGGGTGGGCAGTGAGACCAAGTAGGGTGCGCCTTATCTTACTTTTTCTACACCCCAGAAACAACAAGTTCCATTCCCTATCTGGTGTCTTTCCCTTTCGGGTCGATGCAGCCCTAGGAATGGAGCAGGTGCTGCCATTCCCATTAACAATCCTTGTCTCCCTCAGGCCCTCGGCCCACCCGAACTAGAGGCAACCAAACAAACCAGGCACAGCTCCTCCGACAGCCTGGATGCCTCCTGGAGCTTGGCTCCTCTCTTTTCCCAGGGCAGGGGCAGTGAGTGTGGCCAAGGGGTGTATTACCCACGGCCTCGGCTCCGGGGGCTCCTTCAGCTCTCGGGCTGCAGTGGGGTTGGAGCTCTGCTCTCCCTCGAGCGAAAGGGAGCTCCTAAGTCAGGTCAGGTGTGTTCAACAGCTGCATCTGGTGTTTGGAGAAACAGAGGTTTCTATAGCCATAGAAAAGATACACTTGCATACAGGTAATTTCAAGGTGATAGTTTTGTGTTGTGCATTTCGGGTTAGCAAGATGCTTTAATAATTTGCCTTTTTCCTTTAGGAGCACTGTGTTTTCCTGGAGCCCCTGACTGTCCCAAAGGCAGAACCTTGACTGAATGCACCAGTTTTCACCTGTACCGATCGAGTCAGCGGTGTCAGTGTCGGTTGAGGATGCCTGCAGAGTCTACAGCCATCCGAGAGCTAAGTCACAGTATCAAAGCTGGGGAGGGTCTGGGATAAGGGTGTGATGGGTCATAAGGTTAGCGTAGGGGAGAGGCTTGTCCTGCCTGGAA
>NW_008673227.1:0-314 GCF_000695815.1 Acanthisitta chloris
ACTCCTAGAAAATAAACTTGAAATAGAAAATAATAGTTAAATTAGGAGTGAGAAAAAAGTGGGAACTATAGGTGTAATAAGATAACACATGTATCTATACTGAAATGGATCAGACACATGCTGTAGATCTCTGTGAGGTTCATCTATTCTAAATAGCTTTTACAATACTCCTTTAGAATCCAAATCTAATGCAAACCTTTTTCTAGCAATGACACAGTTTTTGAACCATGACCTACAATAACTACTCTGGAAGCTGAGCCAACACTTTCTATTTGCAGAACCATGGATATATCAGGAAAAGAAATAGCCATAGG
>NW_008673227.1:372-24051 GCF_000695815.1 Acanthisitta chloris
TTTTAAAAAAAAAGGACAATGAAAGACTATATGGAGGAAAGAACCCTGGAACATACATGAATTCACCTGTCATAAGAAATTATATTGCCTGTGATAACGTGCAAGACATACTGTAGATATGTGTTTGTATGCACTTGAAAATTGACTTCAAAGAAAACCACCATTAAATTAATTTTTCCCAAAGCTGCACTCAAGTTATTTGCTCCTGTAAGGGAATAGGTTATTCCCCTACTTATACAGCCTATTTTTAAACAAGTATTATTTTAAATAATCTATTTAAAGAGTAAATTCACTGTAATATAATCACAAAGCCTTGCTGAGCAGGCCTACAGCTAGTCTGTAACTAAGGCAAAAGAAAAACACTTTCATTAATTATGAAGGCATAATTTGGAAATTGCAAGATGCTGTCTGTGATTCGTGGGTAGAAATTAGGAGCTTTAACTTCTAAAATATGATTCCAAGAACTCTGACATCTTGAAAGTCTGCATAGTGTAGTTTTATACACACAATCATAATTATATAATAAATAATCATAATTATATAATAAATAATAATGTTGCACAGCATTTCTTTACAGGAATATATCCTTAAGAAATTCTACAACAGATCACAGCAACAAAAAAACCAAAACCAAAAAACCAAAAAGAAGTGTTTGAAGATTCTGTTAAAAAGGTAAATTCACTCTTTATTTTCTTACTCAGCATTTTGCAACAGACATAGTATAAAGACAGTATTACATAGTCACATTCTCTGATTTTAATAAAGAACCTGTGTTTCAGCATGTGACAGCTGTGGCAGACTCTGTTATATTAGTGTCTCATGCAAATCCATAGATAAAACAAAAATAATAGTGGATATTTTTTTCCAGTTAGATCCATTTTAGAATTGTGCTTGATCTAGTATTCACTTATGCACATGTATAATGCTATGATTTTTGGTCTTTGAAAAGAATAGTTTTAGACAACTAATTTTCTATAGAATTCTTCATTTCCACTCGATCTGATATCACACAGCCAATATTACGTGTCCTTAAGAAAGCTGGCATGAAGATTTATTTTCCAGCATTTTTCATATTGACCACAGGCCCTAGCTATGCTTATCACCAGTGCATTTCACGTTCACATCCCACAGGAGCTTCTTTCTCAAATGCACCAAGCCATTTATCTTCATTCTGTGGCTGAAATCTAATGTGACTCTCTTGTCTGTGTTCTTTAATGCAGCTTGACCAAGTTGGCTGTGAGATAACTAGTACATCAAATCAGGAAGCCTTGGCATTTTATTAAAATAGGTCTATATTGCATTTAGAAGATGTGGAAACAAGGGCAGTGGGAAAAAAGGCAAAGAGAGAAAAGTATTTTTTAATGGTTTATGGTGGGATATTTTAGTACTTTCAAAATGAAAATTATTATGTCTGCACCAGGCAGTGCAACAAGAGGAGATACTGGTGTCTGTGTAATTTGCCTTGGGTTACCTTAATTTTCTCTCTCTCTCTCTCTCTCTCTCTCTCTCTCTCTCTCTGTGTGTGTGTGTGTGTGCCTGTGTGATTCACAAACAAATTTCAAGCAGAAGTAGCTGGCAGATAACACAAGAGGTCTGAGTTCCAGCTACAGGGAAGACCTGGATGCAAATGTGTTTGCACTTGCAGTGCAAAGCTCTGCAAGTCAGATACTGTAGATACCACAGTACAAGCTGCTGCCTGAGAAAATGTGAGCCCAAGTCTCAGCTTCTGGGGAAGACTGTAGGTCTGGAGCAGCTCCTGGAGACAGTCATTTCTGTTTGCATATGTGTGACAAGAACAGCTGGAGCAGACCTGCAGTTTCAGGGGTTCACATGTCCCTGGTGCCAGCAGCTGGGCAGATTGGGATCTAGAGGTAGCTGCTGGGGAGACCAGGTATCCAAAGCTGGAGAATCAACATTATGTATAAATATGAGTGCATTCTACTACAGGATCTAAGTCCTGATCAACTAAATAACAAGGAACCAGGGCAGGCTGTCTATGCAATTCACCTTTGTGTGAAGGCTGTGCCATCTGTATGTGTCGATTGATCCAGCTCTGTGTGTTTCTGTAGATTTACACGTGTGTGCATGTATGTCTCTAAAGCATTTACTGGAAACACTATTTCCAATGTGCACATTATTTGCTGGGAACTCATGGTCAGCCCCACTGCTGGTTGGATCTAGGGACACAAAGCCAAACCAGCCTCACAACTACTAGGAAAAGCAGAAAAATATGCATTCTGTTGTTTGGGGTGATTTCCTTAACCTGAGGAAATTCAAACAGCAATTACTATTAGCTCTGCTGTAGTTAAGTACTTGTGAAGAGAGGTGAAAATAATCTCTGGAAATCAGGTAAGGCATGCAAGTTATGTGTCTGTCTTAGGGATGTAATCTATGGGTAGAGTAAACTAGAGAATCAAAGCATTCTTTATATAAAATAATGAAGTAAAATTTACAGATTTAGAACTTCACTCTGAAGAATGAATTCCAGAACTTTATAGAACTCATTTTACATACGAGGTAAATCAGCAATTCTTTGCTGTATATTCATAATGGAGTTATTTAATGAGCCTACTAATGAGTTAGTGCAGCTCAAGTTGGAATGCTTTTCTATACTAATAAGGAAATGTTGATCTGGCAATTTTTAGACTTCTTATGTTCTATCATAAAATTTCAATTTAAATGAGAGTTTCCAACAATGTAGTGTCAAGGCCTCTAAGTAGGAAATAAATCATTATTCATGCACAGCATCATAGTGACTTTATCAATTACTTACGTCGTTGCTTAGTAATCATAAGGCAACTGGAATACACAAATGACATTTCAGGTGACTTAATGAATTACAGAATGTTATGCTTTAACCCCAGCCAGACACCAAGCCCCACACAGCTGCTTGTCCCCCACCAGAAGGATGGGAGAGACAATTGGAAGGGTAAAAGCTAGAAAACTTGTGGGTTGAGATAAAGACAGTTTAAGTGGGAAAGCCAAAGCTGCACACACAAGCAAAGCAAAACAAGGACTTAATTCACTGCTTCCCATGGGTAGGATGTGTTCAGCCATCTCCAGGAGAGCAGGGCCCCATCACATGGAACAGTTACTCAGGAAGACAAATGCCATCACTCCAAATGTCCCCACCCTTCCTCATTCTTTCCCCTGCTTTATATACTGAGCATGATGTCATATGGTATGGAATATCCCTTTGGTCATGTTGGGTCACCTGTCCCAGCTGTGTCTGCTAACAATCTCCCATGCACCCTCAACTTCCTCACCAGTGTGGTGGAAGTGTGAAAAGCAGAAAAGACTTGGTCAGTGTGTAGGAATTTCTCAGCAATAACAGAAACATCTCTATTATCATCACCATGTGCAGCATAAATCCAGAACAGTCCCATACTAGCCACTGAGAAGAAAATTAAGCTTACCCCAGCCTTTGACTTGGAGGTTTTTCTTTAAATAATTTCAGGAATTCTGGTGTAGCATAACATGCTAGATTATTTGGACAACTTAGAAAGATATACTAAGTGCAACTGAAAATTTACCCAGAACAAATTCTCTTATATATGTGTTATAGAAATATATGTTAGCACTTTGTAAATGATGTTGCCATAAATTTCTTCCTCAGTACTTTACTGAAAGATGCAGCTCTTCACTTTCATATATTATGTCAATGTAATGGAATGAGCACTGCAAGTATTCCCCTTGGAAAATGTGATATTTTGTTATTGTAATGCCAATGAATTGATAATTCATCAGGCACTGAATAGTTGAGAGAAGCTGTGCACAATGTTTTTAGTTTTCTATACACTAATTAGGAATAAGAAATCCTCCCCTAAATTATGGCTTTCAAAAGACTTGAAAGGAGTCATTTTTACAAGTGATGTACAATCTATTTACTTGACAGACCTGAATGGCTGTTTTTACAAGTGCTTTTTCATGATTAAGGAGTGATATCTACACTATGATTCAGCTGTAAGAATCTAATCAATTTTTGTAAATATTTCAGTCATATAGCAATCTGTTATTTCAACTAGAGTTTTCCATTAAGTAGATTGTCCTGTGACAGCAGCAATCAGCAATATTCAGCATTATCTTTCAAAGTAATAAATGCCTGTGTTTCTTTTGGTATTATAAAGGCCTTTAGAAGCCCTAGTTTTATGTGTTTTGAAACAAATTTTTGCTGAATCATTTTCAATTCAATCAGCGATGCTTCAAGCTAATAACATAAAACATTGAGAAAATCAATCACTATGCTTCTAGTTAAGGTGATATTCTATCTGAACAGATTTTTGTTAGTCTGAAAAAAAAATCCATGGAAGTAAAATATATTTTGGTCAGCTGTGTTATTTTATGGCTATTATAGACCAAATTTCTAAAAAGTGACTATAAATTTTACTCTGCTTGATTTTTTAAAAAAATTGCTTAACTCCCGTTGAGAAAACCTTATGGAGACTGTGAAACAGTTTTGTGCATGTACATACTGATTTGGATAAAGATACCTTCAAAAAGACTGATAGTCCTTGACTGAACAATTTTGATAAGCATTGGATTAGATCCTCTGCTCTTTACATATACAAATATTAATTCAGGTACCTTTGAAATAAATGCTGTATATTTTGCAAGTTAGATATATGACAGTGTTGAAAAAAACTTTGTTTTGTTTCTAAAATGGGAATGAGTAAGGTATTGATACATTGTACGTGCTAGTATGAAGTCTTTGAGACTTTCATAGTTGAAAATGCATGCTGGCATGAACCAACATGGGTGATATTTTACAGAATCACAGAATTGGTCAGGTTGGAAGGGACCACAGTGAGTCATCTGGTCCAACCTCCCTGCTCAGGTAGGGTTGTCCTACAGCACATGGCACAAGATTTCATCCAGATAGTTCCTGAATATCTCCAGTGACGAAGTATTCATGGCCTGTCCAGACAATCTGTTCCAGTGTGCAGTCACACACACAGTGAAGAAGTTCTTCCTCATATTCAGGTGGAACTTATTGTGCATTGGTTTCTGTCCATTGCTTCTTGTCTTATTGGTTTACATCACAAAGAAGAGTCTGGCTCCATCTTCTTAGCACCCCACCTCTACAGATACTTGTATACATTAATGAGGTCCCCTTCTCAGTCATCTCTTCTCAAGGCTGAACAATCTCCACTCCCACAGCCTTTACTTGTAAGAGGGATGCTCCTGTCCCTTAATCATCTTTCTTGTCCTCCACTGGACCTGTTCTAGGAGCTTCATGTCTCTCTTGTACTGAGGAGCCCAGAATGGGACACAATACCCCAGTTGTGGCCTCGTAAGTGCTGAGTAAGTCACACACGAAGAAGTTCTTCCTCATATTCAGGTGGAACTTATTGTGCATTGGTTTCTGTCCATTGCTTCTTGTCTTATTGGTTTACATCACAAAGAAGAGTCTGGCTCCATCTTCTTAGCACCCCACCTCTACAGATACTTGTATACATTAATGAGGTCCCCTTCTCAGTCATCTCTTCTCAAGGCTGAACAATCTCCACTCCCACAGCCTTTACTTGTAAGAGGGATGCTCCTGTCCCTTAATCATCTTTCTTGTCCTCCACTGGACCTGTTCTAGGAGCTTCATGTCTCTCTTGTACTGAGGAGCCCAGAATGGGACACAATACCCCAGTTGTGGCCTCGTAAGTGCTGAGTAGAGAGGCAGGACCTACTGCATTCTTCCTAAAGCATCCCAAGGTTTCAGTTGCCTTCTTGGCCACAAGGGAGCACTGCTGGCTTATGGACAGTTTGCCCACTGGGACACCCAGATCCTTCTCCACAGATCTACTTTCCAGCAGGTCAACACCCAACCTGTACTGGTGCTTGAGGTTATTCCTCCTCAAAAATACAAGAAACAGTGAGCAGAAACTGGTACATGGGAAGTTCCATCTGAATATGAGGAAGAACTGCACTGTGTGGGTGATTGAGCCCTGGAACAGATGGCCCAGAGAGGTTGTGAAGTCTTCCACACTATAGACATTCCAGCACCATCTAAATGCAATTCTGTGCAATGTGCTTTAGTATGACACTGCACTTGAGCAAAGAGTTGGACCAGATTACCCACTGTGGTCCCTTCTAACCTAGGGAGAAGCAAATCAAAAAACTTTTTTTTTTTTTCAGGACAGTAACAAGTCCACATCAATGTCCTGCCCTGGGACCTCTTGAACCAACATTTATATTTGTATTGATACTTCCATGCAATATCCATGGGTGGATTGATATTCTATATTTTGCAGATAACAGATTTTTCCACACCACAAGTATGCATTGATACTCTGTATTTTGCAGGTAACAGATTTTTCCACACCACAAGTATGGATTCCAGAAGTCTGTAATGAATTCATCATGTTACTCATAGGTTAACTCTATGTTTTGTGAAAGGCTTCCCCTTTGAAATCTGCAGGCTGCCAAAGTCTGAAGAATTCTTCATTTCTGTATTTGAGGAGAAAATGATTCATTGTGTGCACTTAGTTTCTTCATTAAATACATGATCTTATGTTTACCATATCTTCACCCTCTTTGTATGGTGGAGAATGCTTTTCAAATTAGTTATTCCCTTACAGTGGCTCTACCTTTAACTGTTCTAGATCTTCCTCTCTGTATTTGGCCCAGTTGTGGTATATAAATTACAACTAGTGTATTCAAATTGTTTCAATTTTTCTGCTAGTTTCCTAATAGTTTTTGTCATTAATTTCTTCCTTCTACCTCTTTTTTTGAACATTATATGTCAATTTGATGGGCTTTCACAGAATTCTCTTTGATAACCTCATGATATCATTCATGAACAGTAATTGTCTGGTTAGAAACATTATCAGAAGCATAAAGCTAGGAATATTTTCTCTTGTGTAAATTCTTTTTAATCTTTTTTGGTGTTTAATTTCATCAGCATTTTATTGCCAAGCTCTTCTATACTGCTGAGACTATTTTAATTCCTTCATAGTCAGTTTAGATCCATAATTAATAATATTTCCATCAATGTCAGTAGATAAAATTATTAAGATAAGACCTATTTAACAATACCTTCATAGCTAAAAAAATAGCCCTATACATATTTTCTACATGAGGCTCTGTCAGAATGAGTTTTGCAGGTGAAAACTGAAAATTAAACGGAGCACAAAATTTCAGATTATGGGAATACTCTTTGGCTGAGCATTATTCTGTGAATCTAATCCAGAATATTGTGTTTTGGAGTTTAAAATCAGATTTTGGTATTTTTTGAGAATTTAGTTAACAAAATAATTTTCTTACCGATTCCTTTATTATTTTTTTAATTGAAACATTTACATGGATTTGAATTTTCAGTTCAATGCATTTTTCTTATAATTTGTGAAAGAAAAAGATTTCAATGACTAGGGAAGGAAGTGAGAGTAAGAGACAGGAGAATAATCTAGTATAACGTTAGGTCACCTAAGAACCTGAAGGACCAAAACTCTTCATTAGAATTTCAAGCTAAAAATAGACTTCTGTCACTCATTTTTCATTCCAAATAGAATACTCCAGTATGGATTCTTGCACTAAGACATTAATAATACAAGTGTCTGTTGTACCTTGCTTTGCAAGCTGCCTTCTTGTGTGTGTTTGCAAGAGCAGAATATAGCTAATTCTTTTGGGGACGCCATCCCTTACTTACACAGGCTATATTATGAAGCCAAATAAATCTTACTGAAGAAAATTCTGATGGCTCTCATCAAACAACATTCAGGACAATCTTTACATACAGTAAAACATGGGAAATTTATCCCCATTTCCTCCTCCTCTCAGAAAATATCTAACTGACTGAGAGGATGCACTCTCCAGAAAAGTAACCTCTGTGCCTGAAAAGTTGTACAACAAGCTTATCTTTTCAGGGGCATCTCTGGTAAATGTATTCCAACACTGTTGATGAGTACAAACTGTATGAATTAATATTAAAATAGGAATTACTCCTGCACTGAATGTGAATCAGCATATTTAGCAAATTTGCTAAAAGAAGATTTGCTTGGATGAAGGTATCTGATGAATTGAAAATGAAGCTTCTTCATTATAACTCAGTGCATTGCAACTGGCTTATCCACCCCTACAGAAATTCAGTTTATATTTCCCTGTGCCATTGTGGAATGAGAAAAAAATTCTTTTCCAAACTGTCATTTTATTAAAAGAATTATGCTTGAGATTCTCTGAGAAAAATATAATAACAACCTGCACTTTCTGTTCTCTGAAGTATTCATGAGTCTTTGGCAAGGGAGCTACCTTTCTCATTCACATGCTGTTGCAGCATGTTTTCTGTTTATTTGAAATCTTGTAGTGTCTTGAGCATCACCTGGGAAATCAAGGTCCATGTCAGATGTGTTGAAGCCATGATGTTTGATAAAAGCTGATGATTGGATGTGACTGAGCTTGAGCATCGTCAAAGGCTGCTTCAAGATAAACATCTGATGCTAAAGGACTTGGAAGATGAAATTGGTGTTGTCCTTACTCTAATTTTGGGAAAGATAAAAGAGAGAAGATATTACAAAAAAAACCCCAACTCTCTATTACAGGAATGCAAAATTACCAGAGAGATATGTATGTTTCTCAGGAAGATATTCATTAATATTCATTGAAAAATCGTAAGCATGCTGAAAGATGTCAGATCTTGGACAATAAAAGAATCATCCCTAAGCACTTTTAGCAAAAGAAATACAGCTAACTTGGAGGGGGGAAAAAAAAGAAAAAAAAAGGAAATAAAAGTCATTAAAATATATATTTATGCTGATTCACGTTTTTTGAAAAAGAAAGAAAAAGTTGAATTTTGCATCTTTTTTTGTCCAAGTGCTCTACCCTGTATCAAGGAAACAAGTAGAAGTTTTTGTACAAGAAATCATATGAATGTTGGCCATAATTTGTAAAAAATTCACCAGAGACATGACTAGAGCTTTGCAGTTTAATCACCTGAGATCCTTTCAGTTATCACCATTGACAGCTCAAAATTCGTATCTTGCTGATTTTGACAAAGTCAATGTAAATCAAGTTGTAGAGTTTACCCATGTGTGATGGTCTTTGAAAGGTGCAAAGAGCTGCATCACTGACCTTCTCATACACCTTCTAACCTCCAGCACTTGACTCTACTCTAGAGCATTTCTTGGAATTTTTTTTACTAATCACTTTCTTTTAAAATTCAGATATTTTAAAAGGTTATTTGACATCCAGAACACTATAGTGCAAACATCAAACCTCTGATGTTGTACAGTTGTGATTTCTTTAATAGTATTCAGATATGTTATTATTTTGCTGCAATTACTGATTGAAAATTTAGGTAGCCTTAAAATTACAATGAGTTTTTCTCTTTGTAACTGGAACATATGTTCTGGCTTGCCATTTTCTTGTCTATTTTAATATATGATAAAAAGACATAATATAGAAAGAAGTTCAAGTGACATGAAAACCTATAGTAAAACACAAGTAACCCACTGTGAGCTTGATGTAAAAATTTCAGATAGTTTTTTTCAAGCTATGTGTTTAGCTGGGGCTTTTGTAAAAAAATATTATTATGTTCCTGAAATCAAGGCAGTAGAAAAGGAAAAGAAAAGGAAAACAACTCAATTCATCAGCACTGAGTGAACAAGAAATCTATTTAACCAAAGTTCAGCCTAAGTCTGACTTGAAAAGAATAGGATCCTTTACTGAACTGCTGACATTATTTTCAAGCAGAAAATCATTCTTTCTGCTACTGTTAGGAAAATATCATGGCCTGAGGCTAAGCAGCTCCCTGAGCATTTGGAAAATGCATTATCAGATTGGCAAGGCGAATATTACCTTTCTTTGTTTATTTATTTTTGTCCAAAAAAAGTAAGTTACACCTTCACTTCATTAGGGACAAACTAGCAGTAACACTCCTAAAACACTACGTAAGGGCAATCTGTAGATATGTTTTATTTCTAAGAATATAGGTTGTATTATTCTCTACTTAGGATGATGATCTTTACCTGGTGAATGGTAACAAAAGTTTGATAATGAATTCAATTGTCTATCTCAAGTTTTTGCTCTGCTACTCAGTCCTGACACACTAAACAGCTTATAAAGAATCAGTATAGTGCAGCATTTTGTGAAATACGTAGCTTTTCTTCCTCCATAGAGGATTCCTTTAGCTATGTGTTTATTTTTTTATTCACTAATTTTTCTGATGTAGAAAACATTCAATTGACCAGAAAGTGGACAGGTTCTGAAGAATATGGTGCCTCACTCACCACTGATATTTCTCAAGCCTTCACATAGATGCCATACTTCATTGTGCATTCTGTTCCTTCTCATGAGAGTGGCTTCCTCTAATTGCTTTTCTAATGCTCTCTTACCCCATTTAAGTAACTCTAGTCTACCCCATGGAACTTCTACTGAGCCAGGCTTAACACTGTAAAAGAAGTTTGAGGGTTTTGTCTTTTATAAAGTTTCATATGATGGCATTGTAATACTTCCACAGCTTTAGAAATCTGTTTAAAACAGTTTTTTGAGATGACTGCCTAACCTCATGGAGATAGATGATGACTAGAGTTGTAAAGAAGTTTCAGGAAATGTTAGAATTCAGTTTACACACCTGAGGTACCACAATTCTATGATGTTTTGGATTAATTAGTGTTTGGTTTGAAAGATTAAATAGGGATGTACTGAATTGCATTTTAGTCACACTAAGTATTTTGAACAGAAGTTCAATGCTGTCAAAAAATAAAAATTTGAGAGTAGGGAGAAATGGAATTATCACATCCTCATATTCTGTATACACACACACACCTGCAAAGCAGTCCAATTCTGGATAAAATTTGTGTTATATAACAACTGCTATTGTTTTAGTTCCAAATATAATTCTTCATTAGTATTTAGTAATATAAGCCTTCATACACTCTGAAAAATGATAAAAGAAAAATGAATAACCCTTAATATGACCTTGATCTGATAAAGTGCCTGTTTCGGTGATAAATGTAAGTTTGCATTTTATAGTGTGGCTACACTTTAGTTGTCAGTAAAATAATTTTATGGAAGTTCAAATGAAAAAAAAAGCAACATCTTGAAGACTTGCCTAATATTTCATTTATAGTAGGTAGAAGATACATAGCTGGCACAGTTTTATATGTAAGTTATATATCATCCACATAAAAGTGCTGTTGGCTATTCATGTAACATAGGAGGACGTATCCAAGGTGAATTGGAAAATCTCTCTGGTCTTGCCAGTTTATACACTGTAGATGCCTCTTTATGGAACAGACAGGCCTGCTAAAGAATTTGGCATTTAAGCATATTCATCAATGCATTTTCCAAGGTATTCAAGGGCATGAAACTGAGCTAGGAAAATGCAAATCCCATGGAGCTTCTAATACGTAAGTATTCATTATTTTTGCTTAGCATTCTAATATAGCTTTTGGGGAGGGGGAAGGGAAAAATTACCTTTTTTTAAAAAAAGTATCAGGATTCACTCAAGAAAGTATGACATCACTTTTTGTTACAACCTTAATAACATCCTAAGTGGAATATAAAGTTATTTAACACTGCCTTTGAGGATAGACAGGCTTACAGGAATCTTTATAATATATCCTCGTAAATTTGCAGTTCAACACATACCTTGAAGAAAGAAAAGAAACCATTAACTGGATTGTTTGGGAAATAATTCTCTTGACTGTTCAGACATTGAGTAAGTACCTGAAAGGCATGTAGCTTCAGTGACAAAGGAATATATTACTTCTCTTAAGGCAGAAGCACATCTCTTCATCAACAACAACAAAAAATTAGGTATTCTGAAATATCTCTATTTGAAAGAAGGAGTCTTGCTACTTTATTGTTAGGCTTTAATTTTCCCTAAGGAGTCTACAGTGGGAAATAGATAGCAGTCTCTCATGCTGTTGTTCTCAGTATCTTAAGACCCCAAAAGGAATTTCTTTCTAACACAGAAAAAAGGAGTTGACTGGGTTTGCACTATCTAGCCATCAATTCCCAGTGGAAACCAAGGAATAACAAGGGAAGTACACCTTCCTTTTGCATGGACAATTTGGGGAAAAAGAAAAAAAAAGAGGTTTTATGAAAGTTGAAAAAAGTGATCCTGCTCATTACTTTTGAATAGGGATAAATGTGTTTTTCAGGATTGGAAAGCAAGTACATTCAGGATATTAGGTGGTCTGTAAGTTTATCTGACACCTTGTTTAGAAAACATTTCAAGAAATTACTTTCTGTAAAGTCATGGTATAACCCCAGGTGGCAACTAAGTGCTACCCAGCCACTTGTTCACATTCCTGCCCCCCTTGGTGTTCTCTGCAGCTCAAAGCTTAATCTTTGAATTGAGTACCTATTAATATTGAACATCTCATCCAAGGTATCTAAAAGTCAAATTGAATCTCTACAAACATATGCAAATACAGGACCTAGTTATTTATTTATGGTTTTGAGACTGAAATAGATGGTTCTTTCTCTATCAGGAATACTGAGAAGCATTTTACAGCACAAGAATTCTAATTGTGTCTTTCAGCACAAACAAAGACAGCAGAACTGGATTTAGAAGTTGGAAATCTGAAGGCTACCCTGCAGAGAGCTATTTTTAATTTACAGAAATCCTTGGACCCAGTTGGCTTAAAAATAAACACCTGCAAGAGGCTCATTGAATTTACTAGAAAAGTAACTAAATAGAATCCCTTCATCGCAGCATAATGAGCTTCATATCAAGTTAACCTAGTTTTATATGAAAGGGTAAAATGAATTGTTCCAGTGTTTATTTACCCTTTCAAGATATAGGGAAGAAAAAAAAATTATATTTCTTATCTTGCAATCTTAGATTTACCAGGAAAATGCTTCTTCCTAAAATTAACATATTAAGTGAATGATTTGCTTGCTTGAAAAAAAAATATCCACACTACGTAAAAATTTTTTTTAGTTTCCTATTATCCCCATAGAATTTTCTTACACATGAAATATCTGGGAATACAATTCTACAACTCCATCATAAATCTCTATAAAATAGGAACTACATGCTACAGAATACCATATACATTTTGTGCTTTATAAGCAGCTCTTCTTTTTTATCTGTAAAAACACTTAGTTTAGTTTCTTATACATTCATTATATCTGTTCCACTTGCAACAAGCATTCAAAAGACTAATGTTTGATTGGCATGTATGCTGAGAAATAACTGAAGTGCCAGAAACTGCTCAATGAAAAGTGATTTATAAACACACATTTAAAAAAGAGCTGAAATTGTTTTCTTTAAATGCAAGTGAATTTTATGTAAATTCAGAGAAGGAAAAGTGATATAAGAAACTGAGTTCTCATCTATCTAAAAGCAAATTGAAAGGGTATGAGACTTTAGGTATGTTCACTGGTAATCCTGATAATATGTATAAGGAGTGAAATTATGAAAGGGTGTCTCCTTTCATAATTTCACTCAGTAGTCTTTTTCAGAGTCCTAAATCCAAGTCTGGACTATGAGGTTAAGAGCTGAACAGGTGAACGGTGTGCCCCTGTTTGGGATGTGGAGATCTGTAAATTCCAGCTCTAACTGAAGAAGAGTCTCATAACAGAAATGTATGGTCTTATTAGCACAATCTAAACATATGGGACAAAAATCAGTTAGGTGAATGTGACATAAAATCTTCAACTTTTGCTTAACATTTAGAAGTAAGATAAACTTTATTCCTTGCTATCGAATAATACCACTTACCAGACATCTTCGAAAGGTTTTGCTAAATGATGGCAGAATGATCTCTTGGATGAAATATTTTCAATATGCTGAAAGAGGAAATACAGACATCTTTAAAACTGTAATTGTAAGAGAGCTAAATGTTATATGACATGTCAGCATGACAGATATGATTTTCTCAAAAGAAGTTATAGAGGATTAAATATGCTGTTAAATTGCATAAACTTGTCACACACTATCACTTAAAAACACAGCTTACATCTGAATTTGACATTAGGATGACTTTGAAATTTATAGGCCAAAAAAGAACAGATGTATCCATTAAAGCAAACAGGTACAGCCAAATTCCTTACACTGCAACAATGTGGAAAAACACCCACTGGTGCTGTATATAGTCACTGTTTCTTCGAAACTAATAAAGTGCAAAACTTACCATGTTGCTCTATAAAGCCTCACTGAGGCGTTTGACAGTCATAAGAATTAGTGGTTGGATTTAGGGAACATGTAGCACTATTGAGAGCAAAATTCTGCCAAGTACTAAAAGAGTTCAAAAATAGCTTGATATGACTGATTATGCATAACTGAGTTTTGCTATGATTGCTATCTACTAATTGCCTATTACACTACACAGGGTTGAGCTATACTGGGATTTTTCACAAGGTCTCAGTGCATGTAACCTCAAATAGATGAATTGTTTTATCTTTTCTAGAAGGATGATTATAAAGCAGAAGTTATTCAGGTCTTCATTGATTTCTGGGATCTAGTCATATCAGCCATAAGCAAGAACTAAACTAAACTAAACTTCCTTAAGTAAATGTCAGCTCCTGTGCCATCCCTTAAAAACATGTGGCCCAGTTCCAGGTTCTGGCCAACAGCTGAAGGTGTCTACAACCCAGTGATGGCTCTGAGTTCAGTGTGCCTTAGCTGAGCATAAAGCAAAGGCATTGACACTGACTGACTTTGCAAGACTTTGTCTTTTCTCTCATGAAATTTGGCAGTGTCAAGATAGGGATATTTAAGGTTGATCCTCTTTCTCATTCGATAATCTTCTACTGAGACCAGGTGATCAATTTGGAAAGTCTCTTTCTGTAAAAGCCACAATTTTCTATGCAAATCACTGTCCATGCAAGCTGTAATTCTTCTCTTTCTTTGCTCTTTAGCTAAAAATCCCTTCTTATTCTAAAAAGTTCAGATTCAAATTGACTAATAGATATAAAGTTATAGCCATACTTATATTTATATTATGCATGCATATGCTATTGCATATATTTGTAATTATATATATAAAATTTACATATATTCAATTTTTAGTCCTCAAAGCTCTGATGCCAAAGAAGTCCTGAATGCTAATGCTTTCCACAAGAAGTGTGTTTCCTCTACAGAATTGTTGTTTCCATCTACATAGCAAAGAATTGAGTCACATAGCTAGTACTATTGTTTAGACAGAGAAGCTGCAACACGTGCCTGTACTACTGTAATGAAGTCTGATGGTTTTAATTGGGCCTATCCATTTGCATAAAAATTTGCTTAGTTTTCCTGTGGCCTTTTGCACAGTTTGATCTATTTTAGTATCTTAATTTTCAAGAACGTTGTTCTTTGCTTTAAATTTGCATCTGTCAATACCAATAAGCACTTTGAGCCACTCTTTTAATTCCTTTCATTTATCTTCAATAAACCATGTAGGTAGACACAGGCACACACAAAAGGCTGCTTCAAACACAGCCATCTCAGCTCCACAAATGAATATTCTAAATAAAGCTTCTTGTCACCTAAACTGAATCTGAATAATTGAGGACTTTTTTCAGTGTCTTAGTAATAAGCTGGTGCTTAGCTGAATCATTTTTACTGACTCCAGGAAAATAGAAAGTTGTAAAAGCCAAAAAGGCAACCAACCCAGAGAGCCCCAGTGCTCATGCTAATGTAACCCATGACCTAATAATTACAGTTCAGAGAAGAGCACAAAAGACCTGAAGCTTTCTAAATCTTAAAATACAACTCATCAAAGCCCAGTTGTCCTTGAAGCAATGGAATTTTACAGGATTCACAAATTCTTAAACATTAGGAAAACATCTAAGTTTTTGGATTTTGCCACTTAATAAAACAGTAGTGAGATCAAAAAGCTATTGAACTCTTAATTAGGCAATCTGACCCTGCAAGGCATCCTGGCTGTCCAGACTTCTTGTATGCATCAATTTTCTCTTCTAACTGCTCTATAACTGGTTCTGTGTTGCATTCTTAATGTTGACAGGAGCTCTGCTAAAAGAGAAAGCAAAAGCCTGAAGTCCTAATTAACACATTTTCAGGAAGGATTCACTGCTCTGCTTTGATGTTTCTTAGAGAGAAAAATTTAGAAAAACCCTCCAAAACCACAACAAAAACCACAATAAAAAAAAAAAAAACCAACAACCCAGATGCTTTCATCCCCAGGGTGAACACTTGGAAATTTTATTCATATCCAGCTGCTGCTACCACATTGCTGTACCATTCTTTGGGTACAGGTGTATCCTCTGTCTCACTGGAAGCAAAGTGGGACATGCCACACAGCTCACTGATTCTTTTACTGCTCTGATCATCTTTAATTTTCTGGATTCTCTGTTTGCAGAGAATCCTAAAACAAAATTCAAAAATTAGAGAAAGTTTTCTTGCAATACATTCCTGTGTGACTTTGAAATACAAAGAGGGTCTCTGATCCTTCATGTTAGAAAATAAACACTTCTCTCCTTGTTTCTATTTCAAAAAAAAAATGTGCCAGGTATCTCCAAGCCAGCCCTTCTCCTGTGAGGCACTAACTGTGATAGGTTTGGCTTATTGTCTGGCCCCAGTCACCTTGACCTAGGCAGGGATTTGATAATGACTCTGGACAATATGGAAACACAAGTCACTCAACCTGAAGCCCTTTGCCCCTCTGCCAACCTTCCTATTTGCTTACCTTTTCTCTTCATCTTACTGTCCTTTCAGATTAACAACCAGTACATATTGATTTTCCCTGTGTTTTTCACAGGTTTTGTTACATCTGTATAGAAACATGACATTTCATAAAGTCACAGAATGTTGTGGTTTAACCCCAGCCAGCTGCCAAGAACCACACAGCTGCTCACACACTCCCCCACCAAAGGGGATGGGGAGAGAATCAGAAGGGTAAAATCTAGAAAAGCCCATGGGCTGAGATAAAGACAGTTTAATAGAGAAAGCAAAAGCTGCACACACAAGCAAAGCAAAACAAGAAATTAATTCACTGCTTCCCAAAGACAGGAGGTGTTTAGCCATCTCCAGGAGAGCAGGGCCCATCACGCGTAACGGTTCCTTGGGAAGACAAACACCATCACTCCAGATGTCCCCCCTTCCTCCTTCTTCCTCCCACCTTATATACTGAGCATGATGGTATGGAATATCCCTTTGGTCAGTTTGGGTCACCTGTCCCAGCTGTGTCTCCTCCCAATCTCCCATGCATCCCCAACTTCCTTGCCAGTGTGGCAGTACGGAAAGCAGCAAAGGCCTTGACTCTGTGTAAGCTCTGCTCAGCAATAACAAAAACATCTCTGCCTTATCAACTCTGTGTTCTGCACAAAACCCAAACATAGCCCCATACTAGCCACTGTGAAGAAAGTTAACTCTACTTCAGCTCAAACCAGCACACAGGACCATAGAATATTTTAGTTTGAAAGGCCCCTCTTGTGCTACTCTAATCCCACATAGTCAGCTAGAGCAGGTTGCTCCCTTCCACTGACCATCTTGGTGGTCCTTTGCTGAACTCAATTCTGTGTCTTTGAGTCTGTCTTGTACTGGGAATCCCAGCACTGGACCCAGCACTCCAGATGATTCTCATGAGAGTAGAGTAGATGGGAAGGATCATCTCCTTCAGCCTGATGGTGTCTTATAAGGTCTTTCTTATGCTATTCAGGAGGCTGTTGGGGTTTTGAAATTTTTTCTGCAAAGATGCAGTACTGGCTCTTTGATGAACTTTCTGAGATGCCTGTTTGCACATTTATCCAAGCTGGAAAGGTGCCTCTAAATGGTGGTACAACCAATTGTCACACCATTCTGTAGACAATATCAGACTTGTGTAATATTACTGATATAGTTGCCTAGGCACTGTCTTCCCTGCAAGACCATATGCTGCAAAGGTTCTCCTGTGGTCACTTCCATTTATCCATGGGGTCTGGCTGCTTCTCATAACTCACCTGTGGACCTGCAACATCCAGCCCTCCCTCATGGTGCTATCTGCAGCTTTCATCAATTGGTTATTCATTAGTTATTCAGCATAAATATAATAATCATTATCTTTCTGTCCTCAGTAGTAATTTTCAACATCTTCTTCAGTTATCTTAGCATCATGCCAAAGCATAGTCAACACAGTAGCTGCTTGCAGTCCTAGCATTGCAGGTCTCTCAAAATGCATGAAACACACATTTCCAAATCCCATAATTTATGTACTGCAGTTCAAGATAGTGTTACACAGCATTTTAAACTTTTATTATTTTATCATCTCATGGTGACAGAAGGAAAAACGGTTCTGATTTCAGTATTAAAGGTTTCCATGCTATTACATTGTAAAAATAAATAAATAAATAAATTCTGACAGTGCAGAGGACATTGTGTTCTGTTCTGTTCTGCTCTGTTCTATTCAGAGCTATCTCATAGAATACCAAATGAAGTGTACTCAAATGATCGATAATATATGCAAATTGTTGTGATGGAGTGTATTGTTTTTTACTTTAACTCAGTACCATTTATTTTCTGAACACAATCTTGTTATTGATTAGATGTGGAATTTATTTTACTCTTCTAAATTTAAATTATTTCAGAATAAAACCAACATGACATATAAGAAAACATGTTGGATTTTTTTAATGAATCTTAAGACATTTGTCCCTTCTGGAAACAACCCACTACTAGCAGTATACAGAGAATGATTTGAATGTCAATGACATACAATTTCTTGCAAAGTAATATGCTGAAAGTAAATCAACATTCAGATCACAGGATATGCAATGTAAATGAGAAAGAAACAAAGTAGTCAACTATGGTTTGCAATGCATTAAGGTTTCAAGATCACTTTTTCATTTTTTTTAATTTCTTTTAAAATTTATTTAGTTCACTAAGGAAACTCTGCTGCAAAGGGCCAAACTGATGGGTATAAAAATCTGTTTAAAATTGATTAATATTTAAATACATGGTATATTACATAGTTGGACCAAATGCATATTTAGTCACTATCACCATCTCTAAAATGTCCAAGAAAATCAGCTCTGTGATACCTTTTACGATTCTGATGCTTCTCAGGAGCTTGTTAATTTTCTCTGAGGAGGCACAGCTCCATTGCCCTTCTCTGGACATGCTCAATGTCTTTCTTGCAGTGAAGGGTCTGCAACTGGACACAGTACTCAAGGTTTGGCCTCACCAGTGCTGGCCACACTATTTCTCATATAAGCCAGGATGCTATTTGACTTTTTGGCCACCTGGACACACTGCTGGCTCATGTTCAGCTGCCTGGCAACCAGCAGCCCAGATCCTTTTCCACCAGGCATCTTTCCAACCACCCTTCCCCCAGCCCATTGCACTGCATGGGGTTGCTGTGACACAAGTACAGGACCTGGTACTTAGTCTTATTGAACTTCATGCAATTGACCTCAGCCCATCGATCCAGCCTGTCCAAATCCCTCTGCAGAGACTCCCTTCCCTCCTGCAGATTAACACTCCCACCCCAACTGGTGTTGGCGGCAAACTTAGTGAAAGGGCACTTGATGCCCTCATCCAGGTCATCAGTGTGGATGTTAAACAGGACTGAACTCAATACTGAGCCCTGGGGAAGACCACTCACACACAACTGGCCTCCAGCTGGATGTAACTCCATTCACCACCACTCTCTGGTCCCAGCCATCCAGCTACTTTTTTCCCCAGAGGAGTGCACCCATACAAGCCATGAGCAGCCTGTTTCTCCAGGGGGTGCTGTGGGAGCCAGTGTCAAACAATTTACTAAAGTCCAGTTACACAGCATGAACAGACTTTCCATCATCCACTAAGCATGTCATCTTGTCATAGAAGAATATCGAGTTTGTCAGTGGGTACTGTGGGAGCCAGAGTCAAATAATTTACTAAAGTCCAGTTACACAACATGAACAGGCTTTCCATCATCCACTAAGCATGTCATAGAAGAATATCGAGTTTGTCAGTAGCAGTTTTGAGTATGACTTGAGAGGGTTCAATGGCCTTTTTGTATTTTACACATATTATTTTCATTCACTTTACTCCTCTGTTGATTTTGCATTCCTAAAATACAAATGTCAGTTTCATGTCATTCTTCTCACTTGCCAGATGCATCTGTTGGCTGAAAATTTATTCAGGAGTTGAAGTTTTCCATTATATTTATTGTTGACCATTTCTTCTGCACAGTGTTGTAACATACTTTCACTGTCTGTGCTTGCACTTCTGTGACAACAGATCAAGGTGTTAAGAAGCAATGGATGTTCAGTGTGTGACTTTCTGATGACAAGCAGCTCATAATTAATTCTCTTTCATTTTTTTTCCACCTGACCTCAAGCTGGGATGTTTACTCAAATATTTAATATCACAAAGACAGGGGCAACACCCTATTATATTTTCCTCTGAATAGCTCAACTGAACCCTCTTTTTCTCAGTTATTGACATCAGTCTGACAAGCCTTAAGGGAAAATTAAAGGGTGTCCATAAAATTGTGTATTCATCACAAGGACTTTTTGTACTACAGGCAAGTCTTAAAAAAATACCTGCTTGATATCTGGGAATCTTCCATCTTCATCATATACAATAAAATAAGACTTTCTTGCAGGACTTGAGTGGTAGGAAGATTGCTGTGAAATAGGATCCCATTGTTTGATTCATCAACAATCCAATCTTATATAATCCCACCAGAGAGAGGGCTAATGAAATTATTTAAGTTACTGGTTGTAGTAACTGTTGAGGTTTTAATCCTCAACCTGAAGAAAAAAAATAAAATTTGATGGCACAGTAATTTTTATTAACACTTGATTTCTTCCATTAATATGACCACCACTAAAAAAGAAATTTTTGAAATGAGAAGATATCTAATCATCATATGCTGTTAATGTTTAAAGAATGCTCACTGATTATATAAACTTGAGTGCTCCTTTTATTTGATTTCATCAGCTGTCATGAGGAGAAAACTGTTAGTTGTCCTTGAGCAGACTGCAGTATTAATTGGTTTTGTCTGGATGGAGACAGCAAGAGGTAAATTACTTCATTCAGGACTGTGCAAATCACTAACTTTTAAATCTTGCCATAATTTATTTGCTGCTATTATCTTTATTGTTTGTTTGTAGCTTTTGTTGGTTTGGGTTGTTTTTGTTATTTGGTTGATTGGGTTTTTTTCACTGAGATCCATTCATTAGGGAGCATGTTTTTGGCATGGTAAGGCATTGCACACTGTTTTCTTGCCTGGAAGCTCTATTTTTGTGCTACTGTTTCTTCTAGAAAGAGAGAAACAAAACTAAGATACTGTGCATTTTCTGTGGGAATGACAGAGAAAGTACTGTCTTCAGAAGATTAATCATAGCTCAAATAATTTGAGTGATCAACATTTAGGTGATACATCAAAGTAATTAGTGTGATTTTCTCAATTTTGAGCTCTCAACTACTTTTAGCAAAACTTGAGGCTCAGGTTTTGCAGGGAATAAGCTAGTTATGTTAATACTCCAAATTCACATCAGGAGACTCCTTATAATCAGAAATGCAACAAAAATAATCAAGAAAAAGATGAAAGTTTTGTAATATATAACTTTTCTTTTCCTTCTTGTAAATAAAGCATTAGATTCACAGACAAAGGAGTTCATGCATAAAATACCATTGCTTCTATGGACCTTGTGCTGGTTTTGGCTGGGATAGTGTTAATTTTCTTCACAGTGGCTACTATGGGGCTCTGTTTTGGATTTGTGCTGAACACAGAGTTGATAATATTGACTCACACAGAGTCAAGGCCTTTTCTGCTTTTCATACTGCTATGCTGGAAAGGATGCTATGGGTGCATGGGAGGTTGGAGGGAGACACAGCCAGGACAGGTAATCCAAACTGACCATGGGGATATTCCATACCATATGATATCATGCTCAGTATACAAAGTGGGAGGAAGAAGGAGGAAGGAGGAGACATTTGGAGTGATGGTGTTAGTCTTCCCAAGTAACTATTATGCATGATGGGCCCTGCTCTCCTGGAGATGGCTGAACACCTCCTGCCTGCAGGAAGCATTCTTGCTTTGCTTGTATGAGAAGCTTTTGCTTTGACTATATTAAACTGTCTTCATCTCAACCCCTCTAGCCTTTACCCTTCTGCATGGGGCTTGATAGCTGGCTGGGGTTAAACCACGACAAACTTTAAACCTGTTTAAGAGTTCTAACTTGCTAAGAAAACAAGAATAAACCCCTGAATTAATTAAGGCAGTAAAATACGGTGATGATAAACAAAGAAAGAACTTTAGAATGTATTAGTCCTTTTAGAGCCATATAAAAAAAACCCACTGTTTTTTCAAAGGAAAGCTGATTATTTCTGGGTTTATATTCAATATGATATATATATATATTTGAAAAAAAATTGCATTTAGGCCTTCTACTATCTATTCTCAGTTGTTCATCTTCACAGAAACATGTACCAACAAAATCCCAGTCAAAACCAAAACTATCAGCCTATGGTAACACACAAAATATTCAATACAAGAGTATAACCAAACAGCATATTTAGCTAGTTCTTAGGATCTTTATTTTTTTTTGACTTTGTTCTTTTACTTTATTCACTTGGATCAAATTATTGAAAAAAATGTATTTAGTGAAGACAAAGAAGAATAATGTCATCAAGTAGAGCACAGAGGAACATAATGAAAGACTTACAAGTTTACATTAACCACTCTAAAAACAACAGTGACTGTAGACGTACCTAGTCATTGATCTTGTAATAACTCTTGAAGAAAAACAACTAAGCTCAAATTGATTTTAGTGAGTATTATTGACTCCAGATGTTTGTTAACAAATAAGAATCAAACCTGTTCAAACTAGAAAGCATTACAAATGCATGCATATCTGAAAAACAGCAGTAAGCAGTAAGTTACTGCTCTTAATATTTCAGTCACTTAAATGTTAATAGTTTTCTACACTCTTCAGTTTCTAATGGGATTAATTTTCTTAGTGGCAAGAAAGATGTAATTAAAATGCAACTATTTAAAGGTAGTTCCAAGATAAATTCAGACTTTATACATTTCACATTGCATGGAAATGGACAAGAGGTGGTATACCCATTGACAGCTAGAATCGATATCTAATTACCTACAGCACATTCCAGCAATTCAGTAGAGATGAAAACCTGAAGCATTTATTTCTAAGGAAATCCCAAGGGTAGATTCAATAACGTTCTAAAAATTAGAACGATAGTCTAATTTTCTGTTAGTCTAACAGTCAGTTAGTCATTTACATGCTTGTTTTATAAAGATTCTCCTTTCTTTATCCTCTTGTCCCATGAGTCAACAGCACCTGCTAGTTTAGTATCATCAGCAAAATTGCTAACGGTGCATTTAGCTGCTGCATCCAGCTCATTGGTAAATACATTGAGCAGGACTGGCCCTAGAATTGGACCCTGAGGAACACCACTGGTGACCAGTAACAAGACAGATGTGGCCATATTCACTGCAACACTGAGACCTGCCCTTCAGCCAGTTCTTCAGCCAGCTTGACATGAAACCACTCATCCAACAGTTGGATAAATTCTCCAGAAGGATGCTTTGAGGGACAGTATTAAAAGCCTTAGTAAAATCCAGAAAAACTACAGCTACTGCCTTCCCTCCATCCTACAGGTAGGTGACTTTATCATAGAAGGATATTAGGTTATTTAACCAGGACTTTCCCTTTGTGCCTGATGATTGCATTATTCTTTAAATGCCTTTCAATAGCACACAGTATAATCTGTTCCATAAGTTTTCCAGGAACTGAGGTTAGACTAACAGGTCTGCAAGTTTCTGGGTCTTCCCTCATGCCTTTTTTGTGTATTGGAATAACACTGACTGT
>NW_008673227.1:24086-35142 GCF_000695815.1 Acanthisitta chloris
ACTAGACAATCAAAAGTGGTCCTGCCATAGCACCCATTAGCTTCTTTGGTATTCTGGGATGAATCCCATCAGGCACCATGGGCTTGTAAAGATTCAGCTGATACAGCTGCTGTCTTACAATTTCAGTGTCCACAAAAGGAAAACCACTGTTCCCATGCTTGTGGTTCTGACTCAGGGAACTGTGCACCCTGAAGTCTATCAGTAAAATTGAAGAGTGAGGAAAAAAAAGCATTGAATGACTTCACTTCTTTTTCATTTCGGTTAGTCAGATGACCATCTTCAACAAGATTGGTCCAAATTTATTTATTTATGTCTGTACATGGATCTGATATATGTTTTACAGATCGAAGCCAATCACTTTAAATTTTCTTCTCTTTCTTGTCTGTCATTACAATTTTAATGCATCCAAATGTACAGCCAGACCTCTTTAGCTGTTTCCAAAGGTATGATTATATCAGTAGATGAAAGTGCAATTGGAATGGTTTTCTTTTCTGCCAGAAATTCTCCCCAGACCTGCCAAACTGTAAATAGGTACGGGGTAATTTCAGCTAGAAATTCAAAAAGGCTGCCAAATACACAGTTAGCTACATCATTGACTTCTGAACTACTGACCAACTACAGTAGTGGCATGGCAGTTTCTGTGTTAGCTCAGTGTCTTATTTTGTCTTTGACCTTTACCTGGTATTGCAGAACTAAGAATAAAAAGTGTCTCAAGCCCCTGTCTAAGAATATTCTCAGTCTGTGTATATGAAAAAGTTAGATAGTCCATATAAATTCTTACATCTCCATTCACTTACTGATTTTTTAGTGATTTATGAATCTGAAGACAAGGTATAATAATTTGGACATATATGTATTATCTTACCAGCTTTATAGAAATGCCTTTGTGCAGGAAAGGTTGTCAATGAACACTTAACTACCAAGATTGTGCAATAAGGGTACAAGCAAGCATATAGTAATACACATCAGGAAGATATTTTAAAGAAAAAACCTACATATTATATACTACTCACATTTGTGTTATTGGTATATTCAGTGTATATATCTATTATATATCTTTTTCTGTAGTTGCTTTCTTGAGATTCAGTCGTATACAATAATAGTGTATGAAGACTCTTCTTTTCCTACTCACTTTCTTGCCCTTTTTCAAAAACTCGAACCTCTTTTATATTCAGCTTGAATGTCTGTTTCTAATACTGTTCTAGAGCACAACAATTTACAGAGAATTGAAAAAGCAATTTTCTTTGGACAGCTAGCTATTCTCCCTAATTTTCACCTGCCAAACTCTTTTCTATGAATGTTGACTCAATCAGATAAAATGCAGGCTTTAAAGATGTTTGATTAGCTGCCTGGCTTACCTTTAGCTACTCACTTTGCATGTAAAATGTCTACATACCCACCACTCCACATTCCACTGACACAGAGCTGTACTGAGCAGTTGTGGGCATGATCTAAGACAATAAGAACTTTTCATTTATGGGCTACTCACTTCAGGTTTATTACCTGAAATAAGAATGCAGCATTAGTAAAAGCAGTATGTATATTGCATATAATGCACACCTTCATATTTTTATATGTTCCTTCAGTTCTTTGTATCAGTTCATTTGGAATCATTACAGTGATGACTGAAGGAAAGCCTTTATATATTTCTCTTCCTGCACCAACACATGCTTTCCAAACCCAGTGATATATCATTTATTTTTTAAAACCAGTTCCCTAGACTTCAGGATTTTGCCACAATTAGGTACACTGAATAGTGTCTTCTTTTGTAACCAGTTCTCAAGACCTCAGTGGTATCACTCAATTAACTATTCTGTCTAAAATATCAGAGTAGGTGATTCACAAATTTTTACATGGAGTATAAAGGGAAACTGAGGCTATTAATGCCTCTAGGATGTTGCCTAATTTTTATGGTAGTGAGCGGAAAACATATTACCTGCTTATACCCTCAGCTGGAAGCTGATCAAAAATTCTGAACAAAGCTTCTAGATTTATAGAATGTGAGCAAGCTCTTAATGTGATAATGATGAATGGGAACTTGTATATATATATGAATGTAATTGGGCAAGTTTTAGACATTGAAAGCTAAGTTGTTATCAGATGAAAGTAGACTTCAAAGAAACTAGATAACTGAAGGACTTGAGAAACTGATAAACTAAAGTTTAGTTAAATAAAGTTGGTGGCACCTATATTAAGCTTAAAGGTAATTGTGTTCTGTCTAGGAGCTGTTTAGAGCCTCTAGAATACTAGATCAGGACACATATTCAATTTAGATTTCCTAAAACATTATCCATCTGGTCAAAACAATGTCTTACTTCTTCCCTGTGTTTTATGACCAAGTCAATATATACATGGACATATCCTCTGGTTCACTTCTGGTGCCCCAGTGAGCACTCACAATTTTTATCCCTAGAGCTAATTGAAAGAAAAAGAAAAACCATGGTGCAACTGCCAGTGCAAGCCAACAGAAAATAACTGAGCTTTCATAAAGGAACCTTAGAAACTTTATGGAGCTAACAATAAATAAATAAATTTACCTAAAAATAAATAATCCTGATACTATGTACACTGTTTGGAATTGTGAGAGAGAGAAAAAAAAGGATGAAATTCCATCACAAACTTATTTTAAACTCTTTCTTTCTGGCTTCATCTAGCCTCTGTGGATCATTGTTATAGATATTCACTCATCTAAAGATTAGAAGACTAAATGCAAGCTTAAATTTTTCTTCTCCTAAATGTTTTTCCATTTGTTCCTGAATCCTGAATAAATCTTCCACATTTATTCCAGTTTTAATTTTTCTTGATTTATTTTTGCCCATTCATGATATTTCTGATGAGAGCAATCATATTACCTCTTCACTACCATTTCTCTAAGGTGAAAACAGAAGTCCTTTTGGATCTCTTTTTCTCTTTTTTCACTGACTACTTTTATTGGATTTCTCTATAGCAGTTTCTGACTAAAAGGAATATGTGGGAATAAAAATAGCTGTAGATTTACAAATGCAGTTTCATTATTACCTTTTATGTTTAATTATTATTACTGAAGTTTGACTCTATATGTTGTAGTACGTTCTGTCCAGGATTAAATTTGCCACTTCATGGCAGCAAAACACAGACAGTTTTGTTCTTTGTTCCTCCCTCCCTATCTCTCTTTCTCTGGTTAGCTACAGATATTTATCTGCTTAATGCTTTGATTTACTTAATTTATGCTGAAGTAACTCCGCCATGAAAGAGTGGTTTTCATCTTAATTAATCAAAAAAGCATCTAAGTCTTCTCACTTCAAATTTAAAGGTCAGGTTTTGTATTAATCACTCTAAAAAAAAAGTCAGAAATTGTGACTACTTACTTGCAAAAAGGTTTTTTTAGAATGAGTATGGTTTTCAAAACAAAAGAGCCTCCTTGACATCAATTTCCACTTTTTCCTATGTGGAGCATGTTCTCCCACACCACTGATCTTCAAGAAAAGCATGACATTTATCTGACCAAACAGAGACTCTTCTACTATGTAGATATCTGGTTAATTAAATTCCCTTGATAGGAAAAGGAATAATACATTTCCCAAAACTGAATTTGTCTCCTCTTACACCAGGAATCTTAAATAGGCCAGCTAAAATTGTCTT
This sequence comes from Acanthisitta chloris, assembly GCF_000695815.1. Taxonomy (NCBI): domain Eukaryota; kingdom Metazoa; phylum Chordata; class Aves; order Passeriformes; family Acanthisittidae; genus Acanthisitta; species Acanthisitta chloris. The sequence continues at coordinate 27,708 of NW_008673227.1, forward strand.
CATCATATACCCTTCCCTGATAGTAAGAAATATTTGCAGCATTGACAGCTTTGTTGGAGGAAGTCAGTTAAGTTTCATAATGTACACTGAACATGTTAATGTGTATTTCACAGCATCAAATTACTTCTGTAGCAACTCTGTATTTTTTTGTAGCAATATTTGTTTTGGTTCCTTGTTTTAAAAAAAGTGCAGCATCAAATTACTTTTGTAGCAACTCTGTATTTTCTGTAGCAATATATGTTTTGGTTCCTTGTTTTAAAAAAAGTCTGCTGCTTTCATATTATTGTAGTTACACTTTGACTAGATTGGGTTTAACTACCGTTATGGGATTCTACTGTTTATTACACAATTTAATATTATGTTCTTATTTTATCAAAGCAATTTTTTACTATAAGCCAATTTAAGCTGTTCACTGAAAGTGAGTCAGTGAGAGGAAGCAAAGGGATCAAAACTATCAGTGGCAACTGTATCAAAACATTACTTAGTAAGGCTTTTATAATTTTCTGCTAGACATTAGACATGAGTTCACACAAAAATAAAGTTTGCCCTTGACTGTCTCATAAGAGAATGACAAAATCAAACTATGTGTGAGTGCATAGTACTTTACATAGTATGCCAGATAAATAATTTTAGCTTTTGGTGGGGTTTTTTGTTTGCTTGGGGTTTTTTTTCTGCTTAAGGGCTCTCTAAATAGATATGCTGCATGAAAATTATGGCATTTGTATCTCTAGCAATATTTTTCAGTCGGTAAAATGACAGAAGCAGTTTATTTCCTTAGTATTTCCATTCCATCTTTACTTGCTTTGAAAACCGCATAGATATTATTGGAAAAGGAGGGAAAAAGATTTATGTTAACATGAATGAAATTGCCAGTGTTTAGCCCTTCTCTATTTTCAGGACTTCTATTGTGATATTTTCTTTCTTGTAAACTTTCAAAGGATAATTCTGTTGATTAGGTATGCAAAAGACTGATGCTTGGATTTAGGTTTCTTCAAGAATTAATTGCAAAGAAGCTATCCAAAACCTGTTGAAATCAACAAAATATCAGAAATTCATAAGAGCCTGAGGTAGAACTCTATGATTGGGAATGAAAATAACTATTTTTTATTTCTTTTTGGGAGGTATTAGTTTTCTTAATTTTGTTTTGCTTTGTTTTGTCTTGTCTGTTTTTCTAAAGGGAATAGTCTACTGAAATATTTTTCTTAGTCCTTAACACAGTGCTGTGTGATTTAATACATATTTACAAGTGTCATTTTGCCAGAAGGCCTAATCTGGTTTAAAAATCCCCAACAGCTAATCTACTGGGTTTGGCTGGGATAGAATCAAATTTCTTCATAGAGGCCACTATGGTGCTATGTTTTGGATATGTAACAGAAACACTGTTGATAACAGGGGACTGATTTGGCTATTGTTGGACAGTTCTTGCATGGTGTCAAGGTCTTTCAGCCTGTGTGGGTAAGGTAACCTGTGGTGAAGGGACCAGATAAAAGGATAGCTAGACATGTCCTGCATGGCATGCTCTGCTATCTTGGATTCAAAATTGTTGAGATTGAGATTGGATGCACAGGAGGTAACTACCTCTCTCCTTTTCTCATCTGTCTTTTTCTCTCTTTTTCTTCTCTTACTTTCTTCTCCTCAGCACATATGTAAGCTGTGCTGAGAAGAACGACTTGCTATGTTCAACACCTGGCTAAGGGCTTTGCTCTTTAAGATGTGCTTGAGTTAAAGTTTGCACTGTGTTTGGATGCTGTGAATTTTGCTGAGTTACCTTTTGCAAAGTGTCTTATTCCACCCAGAGGATGCAAAGTTTCGAACAAAAAAATTATTTCTTGTTAAACTACCTGAGAATTGTGTTATTTCTCCCATGCACTGCCCAGAGTAATTCAAAATTACCTTCCCCTAAACCCACCGAGAGGATCAGGGCTGTACAACTCTCTAAGTGCTGCCTCCTCTTGTGCATTTCTTTTTTATTTTTCAGCAGGTATGTCTTTCCAGTACAGACACTGAAGACCTTGTTACTCCTCATTGTCAGAAGATAGCAAGGTCTCTTCTGAGAAGAATCCTGCAGGCAGCACAGTTTAGCATCATGGACTACTCAGACCAAACAGAGGAAGCACATGTCTGAAGCCTAATGTGTCTAAACCAGGGAAATACAATTTTTCCACCCCTCCTATCACAGGATATTGAATATATCTTTGACCTTATTACACCTTCTAAAATTCTGCATTAAAATAAAACAATTTTATTTTCCATTTATGGCTCAGCTAAATATGATAGCATTAATAATAGTAGAAATTCATCAGCAGTCATATGTTCATGTTTAATGAGCTGCGAAAAGCTGATTAAAATTAACACACACTTTGATTTGTGCTGATTGAGTTTATGGTTGATATACCTGATATCTGAAGTTGGTTTTAGGGTGGTTTTTTTCAGAGACAATGAAGAGTGTGAGAGGAAATCTTTAGATTATAATCTAGATATTAGCTGTATTTAGATCGTTCAACACCACTGTGTCTCACCAATGACTACTGAGAGAAATGAAGAGCATGGGACTAGAGTTTTCCAGCAAAAAGTATTGGTATTGAATATTAGGAACATGTATCATAAGGCACAGAATATTTATCCCTTTGTAAAGCCTTCTAGGGTTCTGAGCCAATGACCAATCAGACTGATATGGTGCAATTTAAGAGTTTCCAACCTTCTGAGCCAATGACCAATTAGACCGATATGGTGCAATTTAAGAGTTTCCAACATGGACAAATATATAAAGACTCACAGAATTGTCTAAAGAAGAATTAGGTGAAGTTATGCATGCCCCATCCCTGAAAATGTTCATGACCAGGTTGGATGGGGCTTTGAGCAATCTGATCTAGCAGAAGGTGTCCCTGCTCATTGCAGGGGAGCTGGAATGGGACAGTCTTTTAGATACCTTCTAACCCAGACCATTCTATGATTCCATGATTTCATGACTCTATGAAGATGTAGAAAAGGAAGGGGACATCACTTAATTCCCTTGTCTGAGGAGAATCTTTGAGGAATTATCTCAGATAAGTGCATATTAAGCCAACGTAGAAGATAAATCGGGGTGAAAATGGATTGCCTTATATTTTGGAAGTGCCTAGGATTCATCTTATCTTATGGTTTTGCTGTCAGAGTTCATGCTTCTGTCCTTATCCATAAAAGGATCCTCTGAGTTACTGACTGAAATCCAGGTGTCTACATCAGAAATCCCTAACGTTAGTTGAAACAAATCTTTCAAGACTAAAGTTAAGTTATTTAAACACCTATACCTAACATAGTAGGAAAATTCTCATATATTAATTTTATAGACCTTCAAACTGACAATAGAATGCAGAAAATAAAGTAATTTAAAATTATTAAATTCTTACCACCAACTTCTTAAATATTTCTAATGTTGGTGGTAGTGCCTTTTTCAGGGCCAACTTATTATTTTGGATTTCAGAGAAGTGCTGTAGAAATGTTAGGAAAATTAACAATTGTTGGTCATGATTCTGCTGCCAAACCAATTTAGACAGAGCCGAGGCAGACACAAGAGGACTATGCTAAAGAAACTTTTGCATGTTTTATTTATCTTCTGAAAGATGACTTGTTGCTAGGACAAAATTGAGAAATATCAAGGATGTATGTGAAAAGTTGAGACATTAGTTGTATATTTTACTCTATTTTACTGCAATTGAATAGATGGTAGGTGGTGTTCTGTCCTAGTGTTTTCCAATAAAGAGTTTTCTCTTTATACCTAATGTCTTTCCACATGCTTGCACTCCCTTACCAAGCTTCATTTATTAAGGATACCATATGAAATTAATTAGTTTTTCCACCGTACAGACTTAGAGATTATGCTGGTAATGTTTGATAATTGTAAGATGAAGTCCTAGGTGTTTTATCCATCTTTTTTTTTTCTTTTTGGCTGCCAAGGCAACAAGCAGGAGACTTAGAGTTGGCAGCATGATTGCACCAACTCGTATCAAAAAACTGTTATATCAAGAGCAAATAAACATACTTGTTTTCTGCCTTGTATGTGGTGAATAACTGCATTAAATTAATCTCAACTGTCCATCAAAGTCAAATTTATTAAAGCACAACACTCCAACTGAACTGAATTTTTGAAATCAATATGACTGATGGCTAACAGCATGAAGCTTGCACCTACATTTACATTTTGAAAGACTGACCTTTTCCACTGTCTTTGATTTTTCTTTAATGGGCACCCTTCCAAAACTTGGAAAGTAAGAATGAATAGTTTCTTATCATTATAGAAGCAACACAAACACTATGCCATTTCTTCCACAATTACATAAACCACAAATGAAAGAAGAAAGAGAAAACAGCAGAAATAAACTCTCCATTTCTCAACCTGTCAGCTACATAAAAAAGGCCCATTAAAGCAGAGTAAGTGGCACACAGAAAAGCAGCTGCTGCTTCAGGAAAACCTCATTGGAAATATACAGTAAGTCAGAGGCATTTCATATTTATTAATTTCAAAATATATCCAGAAAGCATGCCAAATCAATCAAACTGACTTTCTAACTCATAACTTCCAAGCAATTGTACCTTGTTGTGCTCCAAAATACCATAAGATTATTTGACTGAGAGCTAACTTTCCTTCACTGCTTGAATATTTAAGAGAAGGTATGTTTTCAGGCCTTGGAAAAGATTCGAGCTTGAAAAATTAAAAGACTTCTTTCTTTTCTTTCCTTAACATTTTGAAAATATCATCCACACAGTGCAGAACTGTGTGATTTTATTAAATGCTTTTATCCCTATGGATTATTCTGTTTTGGCAATCTGAAGAGAAGAATGATGTCAGGTCACCTCTGCCTCTTCATTAAGCATGGGGAAAAAGGAAGCAGTATCAACTCATGGAAGATAAACAGTTAAAAACAGTTAAAAACACTCATGATTAAGAAAGAGATACAAGTCTCGACCTTGTAGTGATATAAATATAGGACATTGCATTCATTTTAGTTGTGTAACCACATTCAGCAATTTTTGCCCCAAGACACTTGTTCCTGTTATTGCAGTACAGGTAACAACACTTCCCATTGGGATACTGTAGCTGTCAAATATGTTTTTTAGGAAAACACTCCAGATTGTGAAAAATGACTGCATAAAAAGAATTTAGAATAACTAGATAGCTAAAATGTCACTCAAAAAATATTGAATATATGCTAATTGAGTTTTTAAAATTGAAAATAAATCAATTTCTCTTACAGTAATTTTGGAGTTTATTTTTCCATATAACATAAAGTTTACCAATATTCTCAAATCATATTGACAAAATGTTTACTTAAGGTTTTAATTTATTTAATTATGAATCCAACGTACATGAAATAAGGAACAATTTGTTTCACATGGTTTAAAAAATATGATGTTCTAGTTTTGAAATACCTAAACTGGGGAATATAACAAAATCTATAAAAATAATCCAAATTTATTAAATCACAACAGAAGCCTTGCAAGTAGAATTTACAGAATATTGATTCAAAGACATTTTCCATTTCTGTTGTCATATACTTTGGTTTCATAAAAAATGTTAACTAGTGAGTATAAACCAAAGACAAATTAAGCTTAGAATAAAAGCAGAAAAAGTAACTTTGTTGGCATTGTAATTCATGAAGCCCTACTGCAAATGATTAATACTAAGGGGAAAGAAAAATTATTTGAACCTAGATTATGAACTACAAATGTGCCACTCATCAGAATTTTGCAACCTTGCAAATGGCTCTAAGTCATCCTGTATGAACAAAGGGATTGGACCAGATGATCTCCAGACATCTTTTCCAACTTCAGTCATCCTGTGATTCTGTGATTCTGGTGAATTTAGATCTCTTTTTTCCTTATACAGATAGAATTTTTTTTGTTTTAAATTTTCTGTGGCTATCAACTGAGGGAAAAGAAACAGTACCATCTAATCTGGATAGATAATTCTGTGATTGAATTTAGATCTCTTTTTTCCTTATACAGATAGAATTTTTTTTTTTTTAAATTTTCTGTGGCTATCAACTGAGGGAAAAGAAACAGTACCATCTAATCTGGATAGATATTGCATCATACACAAAGGAAAATGATACAGATTTTATGGGAGTAATTCAGAAGGAGGCAGTGAGTCAAGCAATTCTGAATGAGGAAATACATCAAATACTGTTCAGAGCTAATTTACAAATAAAAGAAAAAGATTAGAGATACCAAGTGTATTATACCCTATGAAGAGTTTTCCCAGTTCCTTCTACAAGTGAGTCTAAACTGCTGTTTAAAAATATTTTAAGCAGAACATAATATGCCTCCTGGAGCATGTCTACATGTGAAATAGCACCTTTGTTATAATAAAGCTTTTAAATTTCAAATGTGGCAACTTCACTTCTTTTCTCAGAGGAAGTAAAAAGAGCTTCTAAATATCAAATACATATACAATGAGTAACACTATATTGGCATAGTACTGGATAGCAGATAACACAGAATATCAAATAACTATTTATTCTAATCCAACAGTAGAAATAAATTGATTATTATTTCACAGTACTCTTCTAGCTGCTTCCCACAAAATGTGAAAGGAGAAGTGGTGCTTCCCTTGGATACTTAAACACCAGAGGTAAAGACAATGATCTGTCATTTAGCACATGTTGTGTTAATCAGAGGTAAAGAAAATAATCTGTCATTTAGCACATGTTGTGTTAAAATTTGATTCTTTCCTATTTATGCTTGGCTAGATGCTGAGGGAGGAGTGTATTTTCCTGAGTTGTAATGTCCCCACCAATTTTCTTCTGCTCTAGAGAAGGAGTTGAATTGCTATATGGATATCTGTTGCAATGTACTTTTATCCCTACAATGGCTGTCACAGGGCTGGCAAAGTCCTCATATTCCTGATCAAATCCTATACAGCTGTAGGGGGTAGGATATAGCTGGTTTAGAGTCTACAATGTCAATGCTGTGACATCTGTGGTACTGCACACTCAGAAAAGACCAAAGTGCATGTACTGCCCCCCTGATCTACCTTACTGCCACTTGTTTTCACCAGTTCCCATGATGGTAGTGGTCTGTCCACAAATGGTCCTGAAAAAGATGGTAATATGCACATGTCAAACAGCAGAGATTCAGGTAAATGGTTAGCCATTGTAGTCATAAATGCAAGTGGACAAGCACCTCTAATGCTGCTTTTACTGTGTAGAGTTTCAGTGTAATTTTGCTACATTTTACTGTGCATCTTAGGACCAGGGTTATGGAAGGGAGGTGATGGTGACTGAGCATTCAGGAGTTTTCAAAATGAGGCAATCACAGTTGAATAAGCAGGAGTGCCAATAAAGCATCTGAAGTATAGTGAGCAAATGGAAGTGTGGGACAAAATAGACAGGGAAAACCAGCTTTCAGTGCACTGGAAAGAGAATGCTGAAAAAAGGAATGGAAATATGTCATACAG
>NW_008673228.1:0-3506 GCF_000695815.1 Acanthisitta chloris
AGAAGCTGTTTAGAAGAAAGTATGATGCCGAGCCTCCCTTTCCCACTCTTCCTCCCAATCTCCATTTCACATAATTCCCTACTAAAGCAAAGGTAAACATATTGTTTTCCCAGCTAATGTATCTCTATATTGTAAGTTCCTTCAGTTTATGCACAACTTCCCTGTGCCGTTCATGAAAAGAGATCTCTTCTTTGGGTGATTTCAGTCAGAAATGCTGTCAGACTTACTTAGCATTAAGCAAAAAATAGTGGAAAGTTAGTTGACTTTATCAGATACCATGGGTTGCATCTGATATTGTTAAGTTGTAGGAGGTTTAGAGTGGCCTGATTTGGTAGCTAGTCCCAAACTGTCAGTTTTGTACCAGACTCAAAATATGGCCTTGGGCATGTCACTTGTATCCTTGCGTCTGTGCTACCATCAACAAAATGAGATCTTCTTTCTCTGGAGGAACTGTGAGAATTAATTAGTGCATGTTTGCCAGAAATTCTGAAGTGCTAAGCAAATCCTGATTAGAATAATTTTACAGGCTTCAGAGGACCACATATCTCAAGGGATCATGTGGAGAACTCTCGATGGGGAAGCAATGCAACACACTCAAAAATTCATTTGCAGGACTTTAGTGTATATTTCACTTGAGTCGATTCATATTTTAAAAATCTTAGGTTCTATTCTTTCTAACCCTGCATACTTCATATCAACTTATGTTTAATCTTGCATGCAGAGGGTGAGGAAATGATCTACTAAGTGGTCCTTTCTCACTCCCCTAAGGAATAGCAACCTGGTCTAGTGAGGATGTGTCCCTTCCTGTGGCAGTGAGGATTGTGACTAGATGATCTGTAAGGTCCATTCCAACCCCTAAAATTCTATGATTCTGTGATAATAATCTGCACTTATCACCATAGCATGTAACTGCAAAGACCAAAATAGCCTTGCAAAGAAATTAATATTAAGACTTCCTATGGGGAGTTGAAAGGGGGAAGAACAAAGTCTTGACCAGAGCATGGGAGGTTATGGATATGGTAACCTATGAAAGGGCAGAGTATGCTGTTTACATTTATGGAGCATAAGGCTGGCCTCAGGGAGTGTCTCAGTTGCTCAGCATTTCCTCATGCTTCCCTCAGGCTTCTTTGTTTATACAGTCCTAATGAAGGAAGACTTATTAGCTCAAACTACAAAGGAATGCTGTTATGGGGCTTTGGGCAAGAGCTGTTTTAGATCTGGCAAACTCCAACTGGGAGCGCTGTGGGCTGAGCCTCCCTGTGTGCACCAGTGTGGCTCTACCCTGAGGTACTTGGCAGTCTTGGAAAGCATGAGCAGGAACAAGCAGCTTTACATGCCACAAACATGAATTCTCTCTGGGAACACTACTAGTTAAGTGTCTGGAATTTTTTTTTTTTAAGTAAAATTGAACCATAACACTTTTACTTAAATTTGATCTAAATATGGTAACTTACATTTCTCTTCTAAAACACCTCTGTATTCCTAGTATTTGCCTGGTTCTTAGTCCAACTTTCTAAAAGCCCAGGTTTGGAGAGTCATGTGTTTTGAGTTGTTGAACACTAAGGGATTTTCGGTTGAGTTGTGTTTCCCTAACATGACTTGAGGATCAGAACTTTCCTTTAAAAATTCCTGAACATTCTTTTTGAAATATATCTATTATTTTCATTTTTTGAAATAAAGTTACCCGTGTCTGTCCTAGATCCAGCTTGCCTGCTCTCTACTCAGTCTGCAGAGGGAGGACACTTCAACGTAAGCATTCAAATGTGAGACATGGGAGAAACAGAATAAACTCAAGGTTCTGCTGGAATGAACTAGTTTCATATTTGCTGTGCCCCTTAGTCTCTCTCTTCCTTAATTTGTCACCAGCAAAATCTGAGTAACAGTACTTTCCTTCTTCAAAGGCAGTAAGTCAATTTTGAAAGTGTAAAAGTTATGTAGAACTTTAAATTTTCATGGTGTTTGATTTGGATCTTTTGCTTTGTTTGTTTGGTTTTGGGGTGGTCTGTTTATTGAATGCTTTGCCCTAAATAGTTTTGTGGGCTTTTTACAAATGTAACATCTTGGTAACAGAGAAAGTGAATAAAAAAGACAAATGTAATTTTCTATATAAAAAAAAACCCAACCCAAAAAACTCTTTCCTAACCCTATATTTCACATTGACTCAAGCTTTATGCATGAGCAAAGTTCAAAACTCACAGAAATAAGGGCATGTCCTCCCTTGGTGAGAATCAAGCTTTAGGAAAACAAAAATCTTGCTAACTACATAATTAGTCCTATTTGTTGTTCATTAGCAGCCATTCCTTAACTCTCTTTAAAGAACAGAAATATTTATATCAGAAAGAGATATTCCATTCCTGATTTATTATTGTTCAGTTCTGTTACAGTGTTGGGAGTGAAATTCTTTTCTCAGGCATAATGCAGATCTCTAGTCACTACCCAAAACTCTAATGGGATGACACACACTCTGCTATAATGAAGAATTAAATTAATCCCTACATTTTTAACAAGTTTGTGGTGTTAGGAATGTTTAGTTCTCTTACTCCAGAGCTGCTGTTTCTTCCTTCTCTCCCCCTCTACTTAACATGTGATAACTTGCCCAGTGTCCCTTGAAAAACAGCCTTTAGACTTTGCAATCTGCTTTCTTGTATATTTGTTGTGGTATTTTTTTCTTACTTTTCTCTTTTTGGAAAGCTCCTCCTTAATATATTTTACTCAGAAATAATTGATTAGAAATTTAGGAAAGCAGCCTAAATCATTCTTGAGAAGTCTCCTTTGCTGTCATGCCAGAACAGCCTCCAGGTGAATGTTACACCAGCATTTTATTTTAATAAATTGTGCTGAGCTGTATATGCAGCATAAAAGACAATGTACTTTGCAAGTTGTGAATGAATCCTTATGCAGGGAGGGTGGCAGGAAAAAAAATTAGTCCTCCTCTTTCTTCTCTGTGACTTATTTGACCTTGAGACTTATAATGGCATCTCAGACAAAATGAACATAATCTAATGGACAGCAGGGAAGAGGGAACGGCTGGATACATCTGTCGTATTACTGGGCTGTCTGAACAGTCAATGAAGCAGGTCCAAACCATAAGAGGCCTGTTCAGTTTAGCTCCAGGGTCTGCAGACAAGGAGCACAATCATTTATCTTTATTTACTGAACTCTGCTTTCTGTTTTTTTAAAAAAAAAAGGAGAAAAAAAGAATTGACAGGTTGACAAAAACCCAACTTGGCGATGCCCACTGCACTGAGATAAATGCTATTCATGCTCTGCAAAGACAAGGACAGCTTCTCATGCCCTTTCTCCCATTCCAGCAGGCACCTATTATACAATGAATAAAAGCAGCACAAGACACCTGTATATTGCTCGTTGTACTCAGCTGGTTCAGCTGCTCCACAAACATTGGTGTTTGGCGGTTTTTGTTTGTGTACTTTGCTTCTTTGTGTTTCTTTAGGAGACACGCATACAAATATCAGAGCAAGTGATCTCCCTTCCTTCCTTCCTTCCTT
>NW_008673228.1:3594-12213 GCF_000695815.1 Acanthisitta chloris
CTTCCTTCCTTCCTTCCTTCCTTCCTTCCTTCCTTCCTCCCTTCCTTCCTTCCTCCCTTCCTTCCTTCCTTCCATCCTTCCTTCCTCCCTTCCTTCCTTCCTTCCTTCCTTCCTTCCTTCCTTCCTTCCTCTCCTTTCACTAATAAATTGGAACAGAATGATACATCCCACAGAGATCACCTGTGACAGATAAAAGGAGCACAGACCTTGAGGGAGGACTGTGGGCTCTCTTACACACACTGCATTAAAGACCACTTGAAAACGCTGCTTAATGGCCCTGGGTACTGGTTTCACCCAGCTTTTAACAAAAAATAAAATCAAAGACATGTAGGTTGTAGGGCAAATTCTGCTCTTGAATAAGGACGTGTAAATCCACTGGCTGCCACACTATTTCTCCTGTTTCATACCATTGCAGTTAAGAACAGAATAGACTCATAGAGATTTATATTCAAGAGAGGGGTGGCCTTTTTAAACAGTTATATTGTGAGGGGGATATTTCCATGGTAATAGGAGACATGAGGCATTCAGCTCTCACTGACTTTCACTGGAATTTGGGTATCTAGCCATTCTTTGTGCATTTGAACCTGTCCCTTCCCCCAGGGTGATTGATGGCTAGTTGTATAATGAAATTCATGCCTGAATTTCTGACTCTACTGTGGACCTGGTGTATGACCTTCAGCAAGCCACTTCACCCCTGCAACCCATCTTTTCTGTTCTTCAAAATGGAGGTGGCCAGGCCTGTATCAGTACAGGACAGCATCATCCCAGAGTAATGCTGTCGGGCAGTAGTTCCCACTGACTGTCTCACTGGTATCACTGGGGCACAACTTGCTACAGCCACTGCATGCACCCAGGCATGGGTGGATGTCCAGTCTGGCTGCCTGTCTCTCTGGCGCTTTTAGGCTTGATTATTTCCAGAACTGTGGAATTGCTCCAAGTCTTTAATTTTATGACATCTTATAAACATGAGATGGTTTTTCATTTATTGTTATTAGCAGTAATATTAGTACTATTAGTATAATTGTTATCAAAGAATCACAGAATATTCAGAGTTGGAAGGGACTCACAAGGATCATCAAGTACAACTATTGGCCCTGCACAAGACATCCCTGAGAATTTCAGGAACTTCGGGAATTTGAGTTCTTCAGGGAACTAAGTTGTTGTTGTTTTTATTATTATTAAAATATACAGTACTCCAGACCATGAATGTTTAAGATAGAGGATGTGCATTTACAGCTGATATATTTGCAACCCTCCCCTGGTAAACCTGAAAGAAGCTTGGAAGCTGTGGTTAGCCTCCTTTGAAGAGTTAATTTTTCAGGCAATATGGTTTGCAAGAATGCAGTTTTAAAATTTATTTTCATTTTTAGCAAGGCAGGGTGTTTTTTCTCCTGCCTCCTTCTTTCCTCCCATATCTCCCCCCACTTCTCTTTCCTCCAACTCTGATTCATATGGAGAAGAGAAAAGAGACAGCTGGGAAGGATTTGTGCAGAGAGGTAGGATATGTATCTGAAAGTAATTTGAATAGTTTGTGAACCATGGTGTCCATTGGTTTGTAACACCTGGCTGTGTCAGCTGTGTCAGTTTATGTCACGTTGTGGAGCTCAGTTTGACTGATGCAGCTGGATGGCACCAGGCTCAAGATGACATTGCAACAACCCAGGCAAACTGAAAAGACAATTTTCTGTGAGTGCACCTGAAAAAAATAGGGACTCTTTGCATATCCAAACCAGCAAAAATTTCTGGCTTATCCTGAGTTAAAAGTGAAGCAGCAGCACACTGGCAATCTCTCTGTGCTTAGAGCTAGTTACAGAGGGTATTGCCAGTCAGTCTTACAAATGCAAAGCTGTGTTTTACACCCTGTTCAGCACCATAGACCTTCTTCAGCAGCCCCTGGGGCTGGGAATGACAGTCCTGCCCTGAGACAACAAGACTGCATTCAAAGCTGCTCCCCTATTTCTGTTGGGTGGCTATTGTTCAGCATTTGGCAGGTGATTTCAGAGGAAATTAAGCTTCTGTACCGAAGCAAAGAATATATCCCAATAGGTAGCACCTAAAAATGAAAAAAATAAATGTGGGTGTCATCTATGGCATACAACAAACCCCATTTTCCTGAGGAGCTATGTTTCTGATAGAAAGGAATTCTTGAAACCTTTTATTTATACTATGGTAACATCCAGTAACCACTGTTTGGCATCTACTGTTTAAACTTAATTTGAATCTACTGTTGTAGGAGCCAGGGTATTTCTCTTTGTGAGAATGATGTATTTACTTGCTTTAGATTCAGTAGAGTTTGCTGGAAAGACTATTGCATGCCAAAGAACAGAGAAAGTACTCTAAAGATGCATTTTCCTATTTTACTATAATATAAGGGGTTTTGAAAGAGAGATGAGAAAGAGTTTGACAAAGCCCCTCTGCATAGTGATGTCGCTATTTTCCCATCTGCACAATGCCAAATTAACAGTACCACCAAAATAAGAAGGAAAATTGCCAACTTCAGTCTGTTTGCCAACAAAGCTAACTCCACTAGTTTCAGTGAAATTATCTCTTTCTACAGCACAGTAGTATATAACTCAAACATACCCCCAAAACAAGCACAGAAATGAGGATCAGTAAATGCCTCTTAATAGAGACCTGCCATATATTTCTACAAAGAAGGCTGCAGACTGGGCTGTCACTCATTCCCTCTTTAGATATACAACATACCTGGAAATGAACAGAAAAAAAGAAAGGCTTAGAGCATACTTTAGCTATTTATAGTTGCCTTTAAATTCCTGGTCATTAGAGCATTGAGTGAAATGGAGGGAATAATAGTAAAATATTTTTGCAATGCAAATTTATATTTTAACTGTGCTTTTTCCACAAGCAAAGTAAAATGACTTCCTTTTCTTATTACCATAGATTATAATGTTAATTGCCTGACCCTAGCAGAAACACACCTCTTAACAGACCAAGATCCTCTACAGTAAAGTAACTCTTCTAAAATCAATATATCTACAGTTGTTAATATTATATAATTAGATATATATATGATAAATAAAATTGTGATATACATGACACATATATTTGATATATATACACAATTAGAACTGTGCTCATTTTAAGAAGAAAAGAGTGTTTTCATTTGTTAATGCCTTTTGCTCATGCAGTCTCCAAGGATAAAATTTTAGCATCTGCAGGTAAATCTGATTCCATTACTGTGTGCCCTCCATTTCTGAGTCAATCTTCCTGATAATCTCTCTGAAGATGCCAGTTCCAGTTTGTAAGGCAAAGAAAAGATGAGAACATTCAGGCAGGCTGTGGTTAGAGGCAAAACATGAAGAAACATTAGGAAGATGTTTTTAGTTGCCAGGATATGCCTCTGATTGAGCAAATTAGTTAAGTGTGTGCTTAAATTCAAATACTTCAGATATCCTTTGGCACTTAACTATGCACCAACTTAAAGTTAAGCACATTTTCAAGTATCTATATGAAAGGTGCATGAAAGGGGAGGGGCAGCACCGATGTCTAGTTGAGACAGAGCTTCCTAGTAAGACATTAGATCTCATCTAGCACTGGAAAGCTTTTTCTTCCTGTGAAGCTTAAGGATTTATGTGAAGATTTTTTTCCCTTTAGTAATTAATTCGGACCCCAACAGCGTGAAGATGGGAAGTAAAGGACCCTATTAAGACTTGATATTAAGTTAATAGCAGGTGACAGTGACTTCATCAAAAGCCCTATGCAGAACATCAAGTAGATGGAAATTTCAGTTCTGGTACATTACTCAGCTGACTATCATCAGACCTGCTTATCAGGGTCACAAAGATTATTTGTACATTATAAAAAAGAATCTGTCCATCAAAGTCAGACAAAAAAATAAGATGCTGCTTTCCGTTTCAGATTCATACAATCAGACCCAACTAGGAAATGATTAAACTAAACCAGGGGATGTCTTCCTATTCCCACTAATGAAAATAACATTTCTTTCAGAATTCGCATCCATTAAATTATGCCTCTTGTGTGTGGGGTCCAGATACTGAACGCAGAGTATCTTGCCTGCTTATGTGTGCTTGAAGTGAAGGAAAACTGAACAGCTAAGAAAAAGCTTTACCAAGTATCCTAAGAAATATAAAGGGCTCAAGCAGATATCAAAAACAGAAAGGAAATTTGTGTTTGATAAATTCAGTCTTTAGAAGTGACTGGTAAAGGCAATGACTTAGAATTAAATATTCTGCTCGCTTTTCATTCCTTATATGTAAAGAGGACTCCTTAATGTTGTTAGTCATAACTGATAATACCTTAAGGCCTGAATTTGATACTTTCAAGCTGCTTTGCAAACACAGCTGTTCAGCATGGCTTCAGCATCGTCTTTATGTTCCCTTTCTGCTCCCTGAGGATGGACACACAGACTCAGTTCAGCAACCCTTTCTCCTCCCTGACCCTTCTGTTTGAGAAAAAGGTGACTTTGGAGAGCTTGACACATGCACTGAAAACATTGTCTCTGGAAAACCTGGATCTTGACCTGTAGGGGTACATTTCCTCAAGCAACTTGTCTCTGTGTGGGCTATCCCCAGCCCACCACCCAACATAGGGGCATGGCAATGTTATGAGGTGCAGCAGAGCTGCACATCACACTTATTATATGTGCTGAGCCCCATATGGGCAGAAGGTGAGGTCATTATTGCAATAATGCCTTACTTAGAGAAAGACTGAGTGTACTGTCAGAGCATGTCCAGAGGAGGCCATGAAGATGTTCAGAGGTCTGGAGCATCTCTGCTATGGAGTCAGGTTGAGAGAGCTGTCTAGAGGGGTCTGGGGGACCTCACTGTGGCTGTCCAGCACTTGAAGAGAACTTGTGAAAAAGAGAGTGATTGACTTCTTGCACAGGTAGATAGTGATAGGACAAGGGGGAATATTTTTAAAGTGAAAGAGGAGAGATTTGGATTAGCTATTAAGAATAAATTGTTGTCTGTAAGGGTGATGAAACACTGACACAAGTTACCCAGGGAAGATGCGTATGCCCCATCCCTGGAAGTGTTCAAGGCCAAGTTAGATGGGATCCTGGGCAGCTTGGTCTAGTGGAAAGTGTTGCTGAAAATGGGAGTTGGAGCTAGATGATCTTTACTGTCCCTTCCAACCCAGGCCAGTCTATGATTCTATGATACATCAAAGCATTTTTCTGTGTAGATACACTCATCCATCCCAGAATTTTTGGAAGAAGTGCACTAATAAGAAGCGCACCCAATTCTAGAAAAGGTATTTTCCTTAAGGCATGAGTCATTCAAGCATCACTTTTTGAAAAATTTGACATATTTCTAGGGGGTTTTCCTGTTTTGTTCTGTGCAACCCATCTCTTTTTTCTCACAGAATCTGTAGCAATTTTCTGACCTTTCTTTTTATTTTCTGTTTTCAAAAACAAGTAATCATCATTTAGAATATTAATTATTGGGGAAGGATGGGTTTTATTTCTGTTTATGTGTCCTCTCGTGCCACAAGATCCTGTGCACATGTCTGGTGTCCTGAATACTCCCATAACAGCACTCTGTCTTGCTAGCTGTCATTTTTGATAGCTTCTCATATCATACCTGCATCCAATTCTTGAAAATTGGCTATTGTTGAAAGACATTGAGCTGGATGGATTTCTGCTAAGGCTGTTCCTGTGTTTTGACCTCTATGTGTGCCATATTGCAAAGTGAACTCCAAAAATGTTGCAGGGCTCTTTTAAATACAGTGTATCTTTATCTCTGTCTTGCTTCTGCCCTTCTGTGTCACACATAAACCAATAGGACAGTTCTGATTAATACAGTAATTATGTGGTTATTAAAAACAATAATCATCCAGGAATTATCCAGTGCTGTAATATCCCATAGACAGAAAATATATGAACATTTTTAAATTGAGCATTACAATTGCCTGCATATGCAAGAAGGAAAATGACACATAAAAATTTTTAAGATCTCAAGGAAGTGCTCTGAACATGTTAAGTGAAAATAGTCTCCTCAATCAGAATGGAAGTTAGCCCTGTGGAAGAAGCCAGATCCTGATTCGTCCTTTTGAATGTTAGTGGCCACACTGTAGCTATTAATGAAGAGTATCAATTTATAGCACGTGTCGGATAGACTTGCACAAAATTGGGGCCATCTGAGGAGTTTATTCATCCTTGCATAGCTCCTTCATTTCCAATTTCTGAGCCTGTTTTAATTTGTTATCAAAGTAATTGCTCGCTCCAGATGGAGTCAGCAGCGTGTTTTGTTGTCTATGGGCCTGGCAAACTGTTCTCTTTGAATAGCATTCTGTAAAGATCACCTGTTCTGCACCTGTGATGGTTTTCCAGGTGCCAGGAGGTACTGTTTTCAGATGAGAGGCAGCAAAAGGAATTTGCAGACAATGCGGTTCTGCAGCTTTTCAGATCTGCATGGGTTTCATCAGCCATGAGCAGCAAACAAAGAGCAGAAGGAAACAACCATGGCAAGTTAAGAAACATAACAATGCAGAAAAATAATCTGGTTGTTCCTGGAAAACAAGGTAATGTTAGCTCAGCCATTTCTTAGATTGTCTGAGTTCTGAAAGGACGAACATGATCTCTATTGCCATATATTTAAATATGTATGAATTTTGCACACTGCTGTATAATTATAGATATTTGCATGCACAAAATAGCTCTGCAAAACAACCTGTTTACTACTTAGTTTTGAGTTTAATTTAGGTCTAGCACAACTCCTATTACAGATAATTGGAGTGAAAGTCTATAAATAGCTTCAAAATAGAGAAAAGAAGCATTATGCAAGGTCTCACAGAAGCTAGACCCCAAAAATTATGCCATGGAGGACTCCAGTATAAAAATTGTCATCACCTTCCATTTGAGGGAGAGAATGACTCCCTGTTCTTAAGAAAGGAAAATGTTACTCCCCCTCTAAAGTAGGGAGCTTATTGACATTGACCTGAGCTTCATTTAGTAGGGAGAGAAGTTCTAGTTTGCTTGAAATGGAGCTTATCTGCATGGTGCTCTGTGATGAGCTCAGAGAAGGGCCTGCGTAGATGAAGTAGCCAGCTGACGCATGGGAAGCCAAGCCCCAGAGCTACTGAGCTGGCTCAGGAGCTGCAACAGAGGGTTTAACTAGGAGAAAAACAGTCTGAGGCAGGAGTTTTGGCAGATCAGATCCAGAGATCTGAGCCAGGAGGTCCAGACCAGCTCTGGGTATCCCATGCAGCAGGTGTAGGAGTACAGTTTTTATTCAGTTTTTGGGTGTACAACTATCACTGAAAACACAGATATGGTTTGGACCTTTGTGAGACAGCAAGGCCAATCTGTAAGGGTCATAAAATTATGGAATCATGTAATTGTTTAGGTTGGAAAAGACCTCTAAGATCATCAAGTCCAACCGTTTACCTAGCACTGCCAAACGTACCACTAAACCATGTCTCCAGGGGCCACATCCACACACCTTTTGAACACTTCCAGGAGTGATGACTGGACCATGGTCTTGGGCAACCTGTTCCATGTGTCTGTGGGCACAATTTAATTAGTCCTGAGAACAGTACAGCTTCTATCTCAAAGGTGCTGAGCTGGTCTGGCTCTGTGTCAGTTGCACCGTCACCACCTCTGAGTCCCATTGCTACCACTATCTGATAAGAAGCAAATCTGAAACAATTTGTCTGAGAATATAAGAGATCCTGTCATCCTGTCCTATCATATCCTATTCCACCTTCATTCTTCTTCAGCTCCAGAGTAAGACGCTGGAGTTTATTTGTTACCTTGTAACACTAGATTTGCCTAAATTCCTGACATTTAAAAACACGCCCAAAAAACCAACCAAATGTGAGCTTTACTGGTGGTTTGACTTTCACAATCCCACAAGACAGGATCTGACCAGGAGGCAAAAGCCATACAGTGCCTGTGACCTTGTTTCTTAGATGCCTTTGTATCTAACGATCTAACAAAGAATACTGCTCAAGCTTGAGCTTAAAACATGAAAAAGTGGAAAAAAAAATCTGGGTATGCTGCTAATGACAGAATTTCAGTATTTCACAGCTGGTCTAATAAGATTAGCCAGGAATTGACCAGGGCATATAGTCCTCCAGATGGTACTGGGTCCCACAATATTACCATGCTAGCAGCCATGTCTGTGTCTCAAAAAAAGAACAGATTTTTCAAAATCTGTTATGGGGAGTAGAAAATATAAAAAATTATTTTTGAACATCTGAGTTAACAATGCTGTGCACAGTTACAGGTCTTCTTGGTTACCCTGTTTCCAACTTTCAGGCCCTTCTCAAACTAGAGTACCCACAATGACTGGGTACTGAAAGGCTAGAAGTAAAAGAAGCAAATCATAGGATCATAGAATCAACCAGGATGGAAAAGAACTTAAAGATCTACAAGTCCAACCCTACCATGGATACTAGACTGTGGCACTAAGTGCCACATCCAGTCTCATCTTGAAGACCTCCAGGGACAGTGAATCCACCACATCCCTGTGCAGCCCATTCCAATGCCTGAGTACTCTCTCTGTAAAAAATCTCTTCCTAATATCCAACCTAAACCTCCCACAGCAGAGCTTGAGTCTGTGCCCTCTTGTCCTAATGCTGATTGCCTGCAAGAAGAGACCAACCCTTACCTGACTACAACCTCCATTCAGGTAA